>NW_004444055.1:8446724-8458000 GCF_000243295.1 Trichechus manatus latirostris | reverse complement strand
AGAGTGACAGAATGGATAAGAAAACAGGATCCATCAATATGCTGTCTACAAGAGACATACCTTAGAAACAAAGATGTGAATTTATTGAAAGTCAAAGGTTGGAAAAAATATATCAAGCTAACAACTACCAAAAAAGAGCAGGAGTGCAATACTAATCTCAGAGAAAATACACTTTAAAACAAAATCCACCATAAAAGACAAAGAAGGACACTATATAATGATTAAGGGGACGATCCGTCATGAAGACATAACCATGATAAACATCTACACACCCAATGACAGGGCTCCAAAATACATAAAACGAACCCTAACAAGACTGAAAAGAGAAATTAACAGTTCCACAATAATAGTAGGAGACTTCAACAAATCACTGTCAGTAAAGGACAGAACAACTAAGAAGAAACTCAGCAAAGATATAGAAGACCATTCGTCCGTTGACGGGCACCTAGGTTATTTCCTTCCTTTTGCTGTCTTAAACAGTGCTGCAGTGAACATGGGTGTACATACATCTACTTGTGTGACAGCTTCTATTTCTCTAGGATGTATTCCAAGGAGCAGGATAGCTAGATCGTATGGTACTTCTATTTCTAGTTTTTTAAGGAAATGCCAAATTGATTTCCAAAGTGGTTGTACCATTTTACATTCCCACCAACAGTGTATAAGTGTTCCAGTCTCTCCACTACCTCTCTAACGTTGATTATTTTGTGTTTTTTGGATTAATGCTAGCCTTACTGGGATGAGATGGTATCTCACTGTAGTTTTGATTTACATCTCTCTAATGGCTAATGATCATGAGCATTTCTTCATGTGTCTGTTAGCCACCTGAAGGTCTTCTTTGCTGAAGTACCTGTTCATATCCTTTGCTCATTTTTTAATTGGGTTATTTGTTTTTTTGTTGTTGGGGTTTTGCAATATCTTGTAGATTTGAGAAATTAGATGCTGATCGGATTTGTTGTAGCCAAAAATTTTTTCCCAGTCTGTAGGTTGTCTTTTACTCTTTTGGTGAAGTCTTTTTTTAAAAAATTTTTTCCCATATAAAAATTTATAGATATGCTGTTATATGACTCTAATTGCTCTCCCCATACTATGACAGCAGAGTCCTTCTTTCCACCCCTCATTCCCCATGTCCGTTCAACCAGCTCCTAACCCTTTCTGCCTTCCCATCTTACCTCCAGACAGAAGCTGCCGGTTTAGTCTCTTGTATCTACTTGAGCTAAGAGACACACTCCTCACAATTATCACTTTATGTCCCACAGTCCAGTCCAATCCCTGTCTGAAGAGTTGGCCTCAGAAATTGTTTTAGTTCTGGGTTGGTAGAGAATCCAGTGGCCATGCTTTGCAGGGTTCCTCCAGTCTCAGACCATTAAGTCTCTTCTTACTAGAATTTGAGTTCTGCACTCTACCTTTCTCCTGCTCCATCCGGGACTCTCTGTTATGTTCCCTATCAGGGCAGTCATTGGTGATAGCCAGGCAACAGCTAGTTCTTCTGGTCTCAGGCTGATGAAGTCTCTAGTTTATGTGGCCTTTTCTGTCTCTTGGGGTAATACTTTCCTTGTGTCTTTGGTGTTCTTCATTCTGTTTTACTCTAGGTGGTTGGGACCAATTGATGCATTTTAGATGGCTGCTTGCAAGCTTTTAAGACCCCAGATGCCACTCACAAAGTAGGATGCAGAGCATTTTCTTAATAAGTTTTGTTGTGCCAGTTGATCTAGATGTCCCCAGAAAGCATGATCCCCAGACCCCCTACCCCTGCTACTCTGTCCCTCAAAGTGTTTGATTGTATGCAGGAAACTTCTTAGCTTTGGTTTAGTCCAGTTGTGCTGACTTCCTCTGTAGTGTGTGCTGTCCTTCCCTTCAGCTAATACGCTTCTTATGTACTATCTAGTTAGTAAATAACCCTCACCTTCCCTCCTTACCCTCGTAACCATCAAAGAATGTTTTCTTCTGTGTTTAAACCTTTTGCTGAGTTCTTATAATAGTGGTCTTATACAATATTTGTTTCTCTGTGACTGACGAAATTCACTCAGCATAATGCCCTCCAGTTTCCTCCATGTTAAAAGATGTGTGATGGCTTCATAGTTTTTCTTTATTGTTGCGTAGTATTCCATTGTGTGGATATACCATAATTTGTTTATCTATTCGTCCATTGATGGGCACTAAGGTTATTTCCATCTTTTTGGTATCGTGAACAGTGCTGCAATGAACATGGGTGTGCATATATCTATTCGCATGATGGCTCTTATTTCTCTAGGATATATTCCAAGGAGTGGGATTGCTGGAACGTGTGGTACTTCTATTTCTAGCTTTTTAAGGAAGTGCCAATTCAATTTCCAAAGTGGTCGTACCATTTTACATTCCCACCAACAGTGTCTAAGTGTTCCAGTCACTCCACAATCTCTGCAACATCGATTATTTTGTGTTTTTTGGATTAATGCTAGCCTTGTTGGGGTAAGATGATATCTCATTGTAGTTTTGATTTGCATCTGTCTAATGGCTAATGATCGTGAGCATTTCCGCATGTGTCTGTTAGCTGCCTGAATATCTTCTTTGACGAAGTGCCTGTTCGTATCCTTTGCCCGTTTTTTAATTGGGTTATTTGTCTTTTTGTTGTTGAGATGTTGCAGTATCTTGTAGATTTTAGAGATTAGACACTGATCGGATTTGTCATAGCCAAAATTTTTTTCCCAGTCTGTAGGTTGTCTTTCGACCTTTTTGGTGAAGTCTTTTGATGAGAGTGTTTGATTTTTAGAAGCTCCCAGTTGTCTATCTTTTCTGGTGCTTGGACGTTGTTACTTATGGTTCATATTCTGTTTATGCTATGTATTAGGTCTCCTAGCGTTGTCCCTATTTTTCAATCCATGATCTTATCGTTTTTGATTTTATACTTAGGTCTTTGATCCATTTTGAGTTAGTTTTTGTGCATGGTGTGAGGTAGGGGTCTTGTTTCATTTTTTTTGCAGATGGATATCCAGTTATGCCAGCACCATTTGTTACAGAGACTGTCTTTTCCCCAATCAATGGACGTTGGGCCTTTGTCAATTATCAGCTGCTCATAGGTGGATGAATTTATGTCTGGATTCTCAATTCTGTTGACTTGGTCTTTGTATCTGTTGTTGTACCAGTACTAGGCTATTTTGACTACTGTTGCGGTGTAATAGGTTCTAAAATCAGGTAGTGTGAGGCCTCCCACTTTGTTCTTCTTCTTGAGTAATGCTTTAATTATCCAGGGCCTCTGCCATTTCCCTGTGAAGTTGGTGATTTGTTTCTCCATCATTAAAAAATGTCATTGGAATTTGGTTTGGGATTGCATTGTATCTGTAGATTGCTTTGGGTAGTATAAACATTTTCACAATGTTGAGACTTCCTGTCCGTGAGCAAGGTATGTTTTTCCACTTATGCAGGTCTCTTTTGGTTTCTTGCAGTGGTGTCTTGTAATTTTTATCGTATAGATCTTTTACGTCTCCGATTAGATTTATTCCTAAGTATTTTATCTTCTTGGGGGCTTTTGTAAATGGTATTGTTTTGGTCATTTCCTCTTGGAATTTCTTTTTGTTGGTGTAAAGAAATCTAACTGATTTTTGTATTTTTATCTTGTATCCTGACACTTTGCTGAAATCTTCTATTAGTTCCAGTAGTTTTCTTGTAGATTCTTTGGAGTTTTCTGTGTATAAGATCATATCTGCAAATAGAGATACTTTGATATCTTCCCTACCAATTTGGATGCCCTGTATTTCTTTTCCTAGCTTAATTGCTCTGGCTGGGACCTCCAGCACAATGTTGAATAATAGTGGTGATAAAGGGTATCCTTGTCTGGTTCCCATTCTCAAGGGGAATGCTTTCAAACTGTCTCCATTTAGGATGATGTTGACTGTTGGCTTCGTATAAATGCCCTCAATTATGTTGGGGAATTTCCCTTCTATTCCTGTTTTGTGAAGAGTTTTTATCATGAATGGGTGTTGGAGTTTGTCAGATGCCTTTTCTGCATCAATTGATAAGATCATGTGGTTCTTGTCTTTTGTTTTATTTTATGGATTACCCTGATTGTTTTTCTAATATTGAACCATCCCTGCATAGCTGGTATAAATCCCAGTTGAATATGGTGAATCTTTTTTTATATGTTGCTGAATTCTGTTGGCTAGAATTTTGTTGAGGATTTTTGCATCAATGTTCATGAAGGATATTGGTGTGTCATTTTTTTTTTCATGGTGTTTTTACCTGGTTTTGGTATCAGGGTTATGCTGGCTTGATAGAATGAGTTTGGTAGTATTTCTTCCTTTTCTATGCTCTGAAATACCTTTAGTAGTAGTAGGTTAACTCTTCTCTGAAAATTTGGTAGAATTCTCCAGTGAAGTCATCCGGCCCAGGGCTTTTTTTTGTTGGGAGTTTTTAAATTACCTTTCCAATCTCTTCTTTTGCTATGGGTTTATTTAGTTGTTCTACCTCTATGTTAGTTTAGGTAGGTAGTGAGTTTCTAGAAATTTGTCCGTTTCATCTAAGTTTTCAAATTTGTTAGAGTACAGTTTTTCATAGTATTCTGTTATGATTCTTTTAATTTCAGTTGGGCCTGTTGTGATATCACCCATCTCATTTCTTATTTGGGTTAATTGCTTCCTCTCCTGTTTTTTGTTCATCAGTTTAGCCAATGGTTTATCAATTTTTTTGATCTTTTCACAGAACCAGCTTTTGGTCTTGTTAGCTCTTTCAATTGTTTTTCTATTCTCTATTTCATTTAATTCTGGTCTAAATCTTATTGTTTTCTTTTTTCTGGTGCTGAAGGGCTTCTTTTGCTGCTCCCTTTCTAGTTGAGTTGTAGGGTTAATGGTTTGATTTTGGCCCTTTCTTCTTTTTGGATGTGTGCGTTTATTGCTATAAAGTGACGTCTGAGCGCTGCTTATGCTGTGTCCCAAAGGTTCTGGTAGGATGTGTTTTCATTCTCGTTTGATTCTATGAATTTCTTTATTCTATCCTTAATTTCTTTTATATATAACTCAGTAGTTTTTGAGGAAGGTGTTGTTCAATTTGCACGTGTTTATTTTTTTTTTCTTCCTTTTTCTGTTATTGATTTCTACTTTTATGGCTTTTTGGTTAGAAAAGATGGTTTGTAATATTTCGATGCTTTGGATTTTGTTAAGGCTTGCTTTATGACCTAATATGTGGTCTAGCTGGATTATGTTCCATGTTTTTTGGAAAAGAAAGTATGCTTGCCTGTTGTTGGATGGAGTGTTCGGTATATGTCCATGAGATCATGTTGGTTGATTGCGGCATTTAGATCTTACCTGTCTTTCTTGAGCTTCTTTCTGGATGTTGTGTCCATCACTGAAAGTGGTGTGTTGAAGTCTCCTACTATTATTGTGGAGCTGTCTTTCTCTCTTTTCAGTGTTGTAAGAGTTTGTTTTATGTATTTTGGAGCCCTGTCGTTGGGTGCAGAAATATTTATTATAGTTATGTTCTCCAGGTCTATTGACCCTTTAATCATTATATAGTATCCTTTCTTATCCTTTGTGGTGGATTTTGCTTTAAAGTCTATTTTGTCAGAGATGAATATTGCCTTTCCTGTTCTTTTTTGAGTGTTGTTTGCTTGATACATATTTTTAAAATATTTTTATCTGATATTTCCTCAAATAAGTTGTTGTCAAATGCTTTATCTTCAGTCTCACTAATTGTGACTTCCATTGCCTCAATTTCTACTCCTATGAGTTTCTAATTCTTAAATTTTTTTTATAAATCTTCTGGATTTCTGATTGCTGTCTCTATGGATTTTTGCAGCCGGTTAAATTCGTCATTATGTTCTCCTGTAATCTTCGTAAGTTCCTGTATTGCTTGGTCAGCATTTTGCTTAATTTCCTTCCTGATATCTTGAAGAATTCTGTATATTAATCTTTTGTATTCTGCTTCCAGTAATTCCGAAAAATTCTCTTCCTCTGGAAAATTTCTAGATTCTTTGTTTTGAGAGCTTGCTGAAGCCGTCATGGTCTGCCTCTTTATTAATTTGATATTGACTCTTGTCCGAGTCATCGATAAGTTATTATATTTCTTTATTTTATATTTTCTTACTGTGTCCTAGCTTTTTGTTTTGTTTCATTTTGATATGCCCAAATAGGCTGCTCTTGTGAGATAGCCTGCTCTTCGGCCCCCCTGAAGCTCTAACATACTGCCACTAGGTGGCCAGACCTGCCACTAAGTATGGAAGCCCAGGAATCTGCCCACTCCTCCTATATGGATTCAGCTGAGGTGTCAAGATTGTCGACCATCAAATGTGTGGTACAGGCTCTTACCTACAGTTCTAGACAGACAAGGGTGATCTGTGTAGGCACAGGCTTCTGACTACAGCAGGGGAACATGTGCTGAGCAAGGCAGGGGACCAGCAGCCACCCCCTAGTGTCTGGGAGGAAAGTGTGTCCCTGTTCCCTAGAGCGTGTAGGTGGGCGGGTTTTGCAGCTGGGCTATGAGCACCCATTGCCGTTGGCTGTAAGGACTGGGGGGGCACCTCTTAATTTTGGGCCCCTGTTGCAGGTGGTAGGTGGCATGGGTGGAGCCACCAGCCCTCAGGCCCCTGATGTGGGTAGGTGAAGACCCTGCTTAATGGGTAGAGCAGTGTCAAATGTCATGAACCTGCCATTTCACAGCTGAAACAGTTGAAGTTAGACTTCAGGTATATACCCTGTTGTACTGTGGTAATGAGGGCCCAGGGTGGTGAAATGGGCCCACACAAGCCTATGCAGGGGGAAAGGCACTCCAAGTCCTTGGACCCCTTATGCATGTGCCTAGGCAAAGGAGCTGTGCCTACCCTGAGTTCCTGGCTTAGGGGAGCCCGCAGATTATTGTTTCCCCTGTTTGTTAATTTGTTCTCTCTCCAAGGCCGAGAGAATGGCTCATGACACGTGACGTGTCCTGCTTCAGGCTCAGGGGATTTAGTAATTGCTGAAGCTGTACTGGACCCAGTGCAGAGCAGGGAGCGGGGAGGTAAATGGGAAAGAGGTTTTTCCCAAAGGGAGGTGTTTTTGATCCACGTGGTAGGCCAGATGCAAGTACTTATCTTTCAGTGATCGAGGGCTGCTTCTCACTGGTTCTGGATGGTTGAGTAGACTTTCTGCTGCTGGGTCTGTCCCAATGTGCAGAAAGCCTCCCAAGCACCGCCGCTCGCCTCACTGCCCACCACGAGCTAATCTGGCCTGAAGGGCTCTGGCTACTGCCGAGTCAGGTCTGGCAACTTCTTGTTGCTTCCGAACTGTCTCTGTCTCCCCCTGCCACTCAGTCCGATTCCTGAACTTTGCCGTTGATGTTCAGGGCTGCTAGATTGTCATATATTGTCATATATAATCATTTCACTTGTTTTTTCACGTCTTTGTTGTAACAGGGACCACCGGAAGCATCTGACTACTCTGCCATCTTGGCCCTGCCTTTGTCTTTCCTTTTCTTATACCCTAGTTCTAATTCATCATCAGTTAGTTCTGTTATCCATACTGCCATAGCATATTCTGAATCTTCTTACCATTGCCATTGCTCCTATCTTTAAGTCATTTTTCACCTGTATCACTGCAGCAGCCTCTTAATTGGTCTTCCTGCTCCCTCCCCCCACCCCTGTAATCCCCCAGTGCCAGACTTACTTTTCTAAACTGTAGAGCTGATGAATATCACTTGTCTGCTTAAAACCTTTCGTTGGCTTTCCAAAGAAGACAAAATAAAATCCAAACTACTTACCATATCTTCAAGACTCTACATGTTATGTTTCTGTCTTTAACCTCATTCCCTCCATTCTTACCTTTGTTCACTATGTTTCATCCATATCACCCCCCCACCCCCCTTTTTTTTAAGGATTTTGGGTAAAAATCTTTTTTTAATTTATGTTTTTAAACTGGGGTTGCGGCTGTTAGTTGCTGTGAAGTCAATTCCAACTCATGATGACCGTATGTGTGCAGTGGAACTGCTCCATAGGGTTTTCAATGCTGTATGCTTTCAGAAGTAGCTTGCCAGGCCTGTGTTTCAAGGCATCTCTGGATGGGTTTGAACTGCCAGTCTTTCAGCCAGCAGTCTTGCACTTAACCATTTTCACCACCCAGGGACTCCCCTCATCTTCACCTTACCCCAGACTTCTTAGGGGAATAGTGAAGAGATGGTAATTGATGTCATGGAAATGGAAATGATCCCATAAGAGTACGATATAGAAGAGATTCAGGTAGTGGACAGAGCCCAAAGGAGGACCAAAATTGAAAGAATGTATTAGTTAAGATGAGACCTTGGAGGATACTGTGGAGAGCCCAGCAAGCTCAAAGAGACAGAAGAAAAACAGAGTGGTTTGCTCTGGGAAGGGAGTGCTTTAAGGAGGGAAGAAGAGGTCAGCAATATCAAATGCTCTGGAGAGGTCAAGTAAGGTAAGGGTTGAGAAATGTCCATTGGCCTTCATAACAAGGAGGTTGCTGTCAACTGTGGCAAGAGCAGTTTGAGTTAGGAATGAGTTAGAAAGCTACCTTGGATTGAGGAGTAAATGGAAGGTGAAGAAAACGAGACAGAAGATAGGCTTTGCAGGAAATGTTGCCCTGAAGGGAAAGAATGAGAGAAAGCATTAATTCAACATTTAATTGCCTGCTCTGCTATAGGCTCTTAATACATTTTTAAGTACTGTGGCTAGTACTATAAACCCTTGACTTTGAAGGATTTGTGATCCAACAGAGGGAGACATACATGAAGAAGCACCGTGAAGCACTACAAAGCTATGTTAGAAGGTATGAGCTGGATGCAGTGAAAGTGCATAGCAGAGATTGTGATGGAGAGGTGTGTAGCTGATGCTGTTTAGGAAGGCTATAGAGGAAGTAAACTTTGAGTTTCGTTTTGGGAACCGAGTAGGTGTTAACCCAAGTTTGGCAGGGGCATTCCCTGAAGGGATAGAGGTGTGTGTTTCTGTGGGGAATAGCATAAAATTTGGCATGGCTAGAATGAAGGTATGAGGGAAGGCTTAGATCCCAGATCATTCTTGGTCTTGTAGGCCTACTAAAGAATTGGGATTTGGGCTTGTAAAAAATTGTAAAATCAATTCTCTTTAATCACCTGTTTTGATGTCAGTAGTCATTTGGAGAAGAATTTGATTATAGTATCAGTACCAGTTAGGACTATGCAAACACCTATCATGATTAAGTTTAAAATTGTGATGGGTTAAAGTGCTACTTTGTGCATATCTGTAGCAATTCTGTGTTTAAATTCAGTCATTTGCGGGGAGCTTTTAATTTTCTGTATTTTCCTTATTTATTTATTGATCAAACATTTTGACAACTTCTATACTTGAAGTATGCTAGGCACTATACAGAAAAGATATTGGCATATACTGAATGCTCAATAAACTTATTAAAGAATAAATATTGCCTTTGTGGAGTTTATACAAGGCATAACTGAATAAGTGCACATACAATAGGTAACATATATGGAACCTTTAATTGTCTCGGACATGTTGCACATGTTATCTCAATATACTAAAGAAGAAGAGCGTAAGGAGTGATTAATTATAATTGAGTGTGTTAGTGAGTGTTTCTCAAAAGAATAGCTATTGGATTAGGCTTGCAAGAGGAGCAGAGTTTTGGTTATCTAAGTGATATGGTATCTCAGGATGAAAGAACGATATGAACGAAGACCTAGAGCTGTTAAAGTGAATCCTGGTAACTTCAAATATTCGGACTTAACTAACCCACGGATCTTAGTCACAAAGCTTAGTTTATACTTATTTATTAGCATTTCCATTGTGGCAATGCTTGAGACTTTCCCTTAATATAGTAAATGAACTTTCTTTTATGCTTTACTTTCCTTAGTATGGTCTCTAGAGACAAAATAGTGTAGTTGTGAGCATATGGATTCTGAAGCCAGACTTGTAGATTTGAATACTGGTTCTGCAATTTACCGGCTGTGACCTTGAGAGAGTTATTTAACCTATGGGCTTCTGTTTCCACATCAGTAAAATGAAGATAATGACAGTACCTAGCATTATTGTTATTGTAATCATCATTCCCATTAACTGTAGATGTTTTTCTTCAAACTACTGGATTATCCTAATTCTCAAATAGGACCCATTAGACTCTGAAAAGAATGTCAAGACATCTTAGTTGACAGGTTTTTCTTCACTGCAGTGTCTGGCCTTGCTGTTTCTGACGGGAAGCCACCCGTTAGTCATACTGTTGTTCCCCTGTATATGTTGTTGTTGTTATGCTGTTGAGTCGGTTCCAACTCACAGCGACTATATACAACAGAATAAAACACTGCCTGGTCTTGCACCATCCTCTCAATCACTGTTGTGTCTGATACCATTGTTGCAGCCACTGTGTCAGTCCATCTTGTTGAGGGTCTTCTCTTTTTCGCTGACCCTCTACCAAGCGTGACGTCCTTCTCCAGGGACTGGTCCCTACTGATAACGTGTCCAAAGTATGTGAGACATAGTCTCGCCATCCTTGCTTCTAAGGAGCATTCCGGTTGTACATCTTCCGAGACAGATTTGTTCGTTCTTTTGGCGGTCTGTGGTATATTCAATGTTCTTCGCCAACACCGCAATTCAAACGCATCAATTCTTCTTCAGTCTTCGTTATTCATTGTCCAGCTTTTGCATGCATATGAGATGATTGAAAACACCATGGCTTGGGTCAGGTGCACCTTAGTCTTCAAGGTGCTTTTCAACACTTTAAAGAGGTCTTTTGCAGCAGATTTGTCCAATGCAGTGCATCGTTTGATTTCTTGACTACTGCTTCCATGGGTGTTGATTGTGGATCCAAGTAAAATGAAATCATTTGCAACTTCAGTCTTGTCTCTGTTTATCACGATGTTGCTTATTGGTCAAGTTGTGAGGATTTTTGTTTTCTTTATGTTGAGGTGTAATCCATAGTGAAAGCTGTGGTCTTTGATCTTCATCAGTTAAGTGTTTCAAGTCCTCTTCACTTTCAGCAAGCAAGATTGTTATCATCTGCATAACGCAGGTTGTTAATGCATCTTCCTCCAATCTTGATGCCCTGTTCTTCTTCATAGAGTCCAGCTTCTTGGATTATTTGCCCAGCATACAGATTGAATAAGTATGGTGAAAGGATACAACCCTGACACATGCCTTTCCTGACGTTAAACCACACAGTATCCCCTTTTTCTGTTCAAAAGATTGTCTCTTGATCTATGTACAGGTTCCTCATGAGCATGATTGAGTGTTCTGGAATTTGCATTCTTCGCAACGTTATCCATAATTTGTTATGATCCACACAGTCGAATGCCTTTGCATAGTCAATAAAACACAGGTAAACATCTTTCTGGTATTC
>NW_004444055.1:8445036-8446624 GCF_000243295.1 Trichechus manatus latirostris | reverse complement strand
ATAATTTGTTATGATCCACACAGTCGAATGCCTTTGCATAGTCAATAAAACACAGGTAAACATCTTTCTGGTATTCTCTGCTTTCAGCCAGGATCTATCTGATATCCCCTGTATCTAATGTGTCATTTTTCTCTTACTCCTTTTAAGATTTTCTCTTTGTCTTTCAGCAGTTTGACAGTCACATGTCCAGATGTGGCTCTCTTTGTGTCAGATTTGTTGGGCTTCTTGGATGTGTAAATTAATGTTTTTCATCCAACTTGGTAAGTTTTTGGCCACTATTTCTTCAAGTGTTTTCTCTCTCTTCTGGGATTCTCATTACGTGTATGTTGATACACTTGACATTGTCACACAAATCTCTGAAGCTCTTCATTCCTCTTCAACCTTTTTTTTCCTCTTTGAATTGGATATTCCTATTGATCTGTAGGTACATTGCTTTTGTCTTCTGCTATTTCAAGTCTGCTGTTGAGTTAATCTAAAGCAAACCAAAAAACCAGTTGTCGTTGATTCCAACTCATGGCAACCCCATGTGTTTGCAGAGTAGAACTGCACCGTAGGGTTTTCAAGACAGCTTTCAGAAGCAGATCACCAGGCCTTTCCTATGAGGTGCCTCTGGGTGGGTTTGAACTGCCAACCTTTCAGTTAATAGTCTAGGGCTTTACCATTTGTGCCACTCTGGGGCTCCATTTGAGCCTATCTAGTGAGTTTTATTTCAGTAATTATATTTTTCAACTTCAGAGTTTTCATTTTTTTAAAAAAACAATTTCTGTTTATTGAGACTCTCTGTTTGCTGAGTCATTGTCATCATGCTTTCATTAAACACTTTAAACATGATTTCCTTTAGTTCTTTGAACACATTATAGCCTGCCAAATCAAATATCTAGGGACACCCAGAGACAGTTTGTATTTATCACTTTTCTTCCTGAGAATGGGTCACACTTTTTTTTCTTTGCATGTCTCATAGTCCTTTGTTGAATACTGGACATTTTAGATAATATTTTGTAACAACTCTGGATTTTGACTTTTTCCTGGAGGGTTGGTGTCATCCTTGTTTGTTTAGCAATTTGCCTGGTTTAAATCTGTGAAGTCTGTTTCCTTTACATTTTGTAGTTACTGATGTCCCCACTCAGTTTTTATTTTTAAGCCTAGCTTCCTGTGTCTACATTGCTTAGTGTTCAACCAGAGATTGTTTGTGGGTTGTGTTCAAACCACTTGAACCAGTAAGGCTTTCACTCTCTGCTGATCAATCTGTGAGCGCTGGAGAGTGCATTCAAACTTCAGGCCATTTTTTTTTTTTTTTATTGTACTTCAGGTGAAGGCTTACAGAACAAGTAGTTTCTCATGAAACAGTAGTACACATACTGTTTTATGACATTGGTTAACAACCCAACAACATGTCAACCCTCTAACTTCTCAACCTTCTTTTTTTGGTGAAAATACACATAGCCAAAGATACACCATTTCAAAAATTTCTACATGCAGAGTTCAGTGACGTTGACTACGCTCTTCTAATTGTGCTGTTATTCTCACTTAAGATGAAGGCTTACAGAACAAACTAGTTTCTCATTTAACAGTTACTACAAATGTTGCC
>NW_004444055.1:8403516-8444936 GCF_000243295.1 Trichechus manatus latirostris | reverse complement strand
TTACCGGGCTGTCCACTCCCAGGCTGAACAGTGAACCTCGGAGATAACTTCACCACTGAGCTAAAAGGGTGTCTGGGGGCCATACTCTCGGGGTTCAGGCCATTTTAAAGTCAGCTCTGGCCTTACTTTCCTCTGGGCTGTCTTGGGTCTCATCTGTGTCTATGTGTAGCTCTATTAGCTAAGAATGTGTGGCTTACTTGGGCCTGCTCCAGTGTCTACTGTGCTCACTCATAGTCTGTTCAGGGTGGGATAAGTTTATTAAGCCTCCTAAGCTCCTCTCACTTCCTAGTTGTTAATTGCTGTTGAGTAGATTCTGACTCATGGTGACCTTCCAGTATTCCCAGCTAGTTTACCAATTCGTTGCTTGCTCTAAAGGAGTGAAAGGAGCGCTGGCCTTCACTGTTAACTTACCTCAGAGATCTCCACTTTAAGTGAAAATGCCGCATCATTGTGGCAAGATGGAATGCCATCTCAAGTAGTGGTGGTAAAGCTGCTGTTTTCAGTCTCCTCCACTCTGGTTGAACTAACAGACAGAGCTTGGGGGGATGGGGGGGGTGGTCTGATAAGCAGCCATAGGTAAAATGTCATAGACTTGTGTTGTTCTTTTCCATAGTTCAGTCGTTTTTATGAGTAAATGCTTCTCAGCTTGTTGTATGCCTTTAATTGAATTATAGAGCACTGAAATCGTTGTTTTTGTCTGTTTTTTTTCAGAGAGCGTTAGTCTCATTACTACATCGTGCTATAAGTAAGAAGTCTGTGCTCTAGTTTATGTGTCATATTCTTTCTGGAGTATGAAACCTATCCCATACTTCTTTGATACTACTCATAATTCTTTGCACAGTATTAGACATTTGTTGTTGTTGGGTGCTGTCCAGTTGTTTTTTGACTCATAGTGACCCCATGTGACAGAACTGCCCCATAGGGTTTTCTTGGCTGTGATCTTTACAGAAGCAGATCACCAGATCTTTCTTCCATGGAGCCGCCGGGTGGGTTCAAACTGCCAACCTTTTGGTTAGCAGCGAGCACTTGACCATTTGTGCCACCAGGGCTGCTTAGGCATTTGTTAGTTGTTCCAGATATACTTGTTGAGTTGGATTTCCTGATTTACCTCAAGCATCAATTTATAAGGAGGTTGGGGTTGGAGAATCCCAAGCATAATTTCTTTCCCTGCCCTTTGAAAAGAGGCAGAAACTGCTTATCATTAATTTATTCAACAAGTGTTTATTGAATACCTGCTATGTTCCAGCTGTAGTGTTGGGGGTTAGGGTACAAAGATGACTAAGATATAATCTCTGATCTCAAGGAGGTCTTGTCTAGTAAAGGAGATTGGCGTATAAATAGTTGATTATAGTGTGGTAAAGTAAATACATTGATAAGGATAAGTATGTAATTATGGAAGTACTCAGAGGGATACCTAAATCAGAATGGAGCAGGAGGAAGAGAAAAAGGAAAGGCTGTCAGAAGAAGGAGGTAATGTCTGAGCTGATATAAATTGAATGAAAAGTGAGATTAGGAGATTGTATTCCAGGTGAAAGGGTCAAGCATGAGTTGAGAAAAAGCATGAAGTGTTCAATAAACTCACGCAGTTTAGTGTTGTTAGGGCATAAGTGCATGTTGGGAGTTGTGAGAGATGAGACTGGAAGGGTAGAGAGGGTCCAGGTAGTGGACAGTTTTGTATACTATATGAAGAAGTTTGGATTAACCTCTATTTGCCAGTTCTGCAATACTGCGTGACAGATGCTTTAGGATTCTGTGAAAGTTTGATTTGAATTTTGTTTTGTAAGTATATCTTCAACTATTCTAAAAGCCACAGTAAAAATATATTTTAAAACATTAGAAGTAACCAACACATTCACTGACAAGAAATGAAAGATCTAATATGTACCTTTAAAATAAAATGTAAGTTTCGATATTTAAAAGAAATATACACTAATAGATATTTTTATCCATTATAAATATTGGAATTCCATAGGATGTAGTTTGCAAAAGAAGCTCAACTGCTAAAATTATTTGAAAACTGCTGTTGTAGGTGAAAGGGAGTTAAACTGATGAGAGCTTTTGAAGTGGTAAGTATTGTAGATTTGGTAACTGTGTGGAGTATGGATTTGAGGCAGACAACAACCAAATATTTTTGTTTGAGTTATTTTTTAGTATTTATTGCATAAACTTGTATGCAAAGGGATAAGATTTCAGAGCTTCTGGGCTGCTTCCTGAAGCGGAGGCTTGAACTTCAACTCTTGTTCCTTTTTATATTCAGTCACTGCTTTCTCGTATGAAAAGAGGAGACTTTTTTTCCTTTCTTGATTGTCAAGTGGACTTTGAGTTTTCCCCAGTGGCATTTTCTCTGTAAGTATAAACATGATCTATGTTTGTTGTAAAATAAGAAAAATGCAGAAAAATCAATTCACGCCTACCTATCATCCAGAGATAATCTTACTTGTTAATATTTTAGTGTCTTTTCTTATCTTTTTTCTATGCATACATAGTCATGTGTGGGATAAAGAATTTAACTTTCCCCACAGTAATTTGGTCTTTGTCCTTGTTTCCTGAGAGAATAACTCTAAACCCTTGGAATTCCCTGAGTAATTGAGGTACCTTTGTTATCTAAACAAATACCTGAGAATTTTTGCAAATGAGGGGGGCTCTGGCCCTGCCACAAAGACTGCTTGGTAGCCTGATATGAGCTGGCCGTAGGGAGGGAGGGGAGCGTGATTCAATCAGTCACACCTATGTAATGAAGCCAATAAAAGTTCTAGAGATGGAAGCTCCATGGGCTTCCTGGTTGGTAAAAGACATCCATGCACGCGGGAGGGTAGTGCACTCTTTGGGTTCTGCGTTGGGTTCTGCACTCATAGTAGTTCTGCGTTGGGAGCCCTCTCAGACCTTGTCCTATGAGACTCTTCATTTGCATCCTTTTTGCTACAGTAAAACTGTAATCATAAGTATAGTGATTTATGTAATTTCTATGAGTTCTAGCCAATTATTCAACCTGTCTTGAATTGTGTCCCCAAAAAATATGTATATCAATTTTGCTAGGCCATGATTCCCAGTATTGTGTGACTATCCACCATTTTGTCATATGATGTGATTTTCCAGTGTGTTGTAAATCCTATCTCTATGATGTTGATGAGGTGGGATTAGCGGCAGTTAGGGTAATGATGCAAGACTCATTCTACAAGATTAGGTTTTGTCTAAAGCCAATCTCTTTTGAGATATAAAAGAGAGAAGCGAGCAGAGAGACAAGGGGACCTCATACCACCAAGAAACCAGCACTGGAAGTAGAGCGTGTCTTTTGGACCCAGGGTTCCTGTGCAGAGAAGCTCCTAGGCCAGGGGAAGATTGATGACAAAGACCTTCCTCCAGAGCTGACAGAGAAAGACTTTCCCTGGAGCTGTCACCCTGAATTTGAACTTCTAGCCTACTAGACTGTGAGAGAATAAACTTCTGTTTGTTAAAGCCATCCACTTGTGGTATTTCTGTTATAGCAGCACTAGATGACTAAGACACAACCCAGAAGAGTAGCGGAGGCTAGCAGGTCAGAAATGAGGGAGGACTCTTGAGCTTGCGGCTGGCATCCAGAAGGGGTAGAGGGGAACTCCTGAATTTGTAGCCAGCAGGTCAGACGTTACAGAGCCGAGGGGGTGCTCCTGAGCTTGTGGCTAAAAACCCGTTGCTGTCGAGTTGATTCCGACTCATAGCGACCCTATAGGACACAGTAGAACTGCCCCATAGGGTTTCCAGGGAGCGGCTGGTGGATTCAAACTGCTGACCTTTTGATTAGCAGCCGAGCTCTTAACCACTGTGCCGCCAGGGCTCCTAGCTTGTAGCTAGTGTCTGCTTATTTGACATTCTGAAGGATGATGTTCTTTTATCTTCTGAGATCTGACCCAGCTCTGAGTGGCTAGGGTCAGAGAAAGAAGTGCTGCATGGGCAGCAGGTGTCAGAACTAGACAGTGATAGAAAAAGTGAATATTCTGTATTTGATTTGGTTTGAGATTTCCACACTAGGCATTACATGAATTTGCGTTTTACAAAATAATGATCATACAACATACAACCCATTGCTGTCGAGTCCGTTCTGACTCATAGCGACCCTATAGGACAGAGTAGAACTGCACCATGTGATTTCCAGGGAATGGCTGGTGGATTCAGACTGCCAGCCTTTGGGTTAGCAGCTGAGCTCTTAACCACTGAACCATGAGGGCTCCATATAACATGTAGTATTTTCTAATCTGGTTTTTCTACTTTTATAACAAACATTTCCCAATTTTAATAAATTTTTTTTTATAAAATACTTTTTTTTTCTCCCAAAGAAGAATTTAACTGTGATGTTATATGGGCCTATAGACTTTTTTTTAGGAAAGTTTTTTTTCTTTATAAGTTTGTTTTTTAAAAACAGTTTTTTGAGGAATACAAGAAAATAACAGATTGTACATTTTTTAAAGTATACAATTTGATAAGTTTTGACATACTTCTACACCTATGGAACTATCACCATAATCAAGATATTGAACATATCCCTCACCCTCAAAAATTTCCTCTTCTGTATAGATTTTCCTTCTTGCTCTCCCTCAGCTTCTCACTCCTTCGCATTCCCAGGCAACCATTGATCTGTTTTCTGTCGCTATGGTTAGTTTGTATTTCCTAGAATTTTATATAAATGAAATCATATAGAATGTACTCTTTTTGTCTGGGTTTTTTCACTCAGTGTGACTATTTTGAGATTCATTCATGTTAATGCATTCCTTTTTTATTGCTGAGTAGTATCCCATTATGGATGTATCACGATTTGTTTATCCATTTACCTCTTGATTGACCTGTGTTTGACTCTCACAAATAAAGCTGCTATGAATATTTGCATACAAGTCTTTGTATGGACATATGCTTTCCTTTCTCTTGGGCAAATACCTGTTAAGTGGAATGGATGCATTATAATGGCAAGTGTATGATTAATTTTTAAGACGTGGCAAATGTGTTTCACAAAGTGGTTGTCCCATTTGAGAGTTTCAGTTATTCTACATTCTAGCCAAGCTTGATATATCAGCCTAAATTTTAGCCATTCTAATAGGTATATGAAGCCCTGGTGGTGTGTGGTAAAGTGCTCGGCTGCTAACCAAATGGTCAGCAGTTTGAATCCACCAGCTGCTGTTTGGAAACTCTATGGGGCAGTTCTGTTCTGTCCTGTAGGTTCGCTATGAGTTGAAAGTGACTTGACGGGAACAGGTTTGGTTTGTTTGGTTTTAATAGGTATATAGTGGTATCTCATTGTGATTTTAATTTGCATTTCCCAAATGACTGGTAGTAGTTCACATTTTTTATGTGTTTGTTTGCCATCTCTGTGTTTTCTTTGGTGAAGTGTCTGTTCAAGTCATTTGCCCATTTAAAAAAAATTTTATTTTATTATTATTATTTAGTTTTAAGAGTCCTTTATATATTGTGGATACAAATCCTTCATAGGATATATGATTTGAAAATACTTTCTCCTAGACTGTGGCTTGTATTTTTATTTGCTTGTTGCTGTTGTTAGGTGCCTTTGAGTCAGTTCTGACTCATAGAGACTCTATATACAACAAAACGAAACACTGCCTGGTCCTGCGACGTCTTCACAATCATTGCTATGTTTGACCCCATTGTTGCAGCCACTGTGTCAGTGCATCTTATTGAGGGTCTTCATCTTTCTCACTGACCGTCTACTTGACTGAGCATGATGTCCTCCTCCAGGGACTGTCCAAAGTGCATGAGATGAAGTCTTGCTATCTTTGCTTCTAATGAGCATTCTGGCTGTGCTTCTTCCAAGACAGATTTATTCATTCTTTTTGCAGTCCATGGTATATTCAATAGTCTTCACCAACACCATAATTCCAAGGCATGAATTCTTCTTCAGTCTTTCTTATTCATTGTCCAGCTTTCACGTGCATGTGAGATGATTGAAAATACCATGGCTTGGGTCAAGCACACCTTAGTCGTCAAAGTGACGTCTTTGCTTTTTAACACTTGAAAGAGGTCTGTTGCAGCAGATTTGCCTAGTGCAGTATCTTGTTTGATTTCTTGACTGCTGCTTCCATGGGCGTTGTTGTGGATCCAAGTAAAATGAAATTCTTGGCAACTTCAATCTTTTCTCTGTTTATCATGATGTTGCTGATTGGTCCAGTTGCGAAGATTTCTTTTTTTGTTATGTTGAGGTATAATCCATACTGAAGGCTGTAGTCTTTGATCTTCATCAGTAAGTGCTTCAAGTCCTCTTTGCTTTCAGCAAGCAAGGTTGTTATTTGCTTAACAGTGTCTTTTGAAGAGCTGAAGTTCTTAATTTTGATGAAGTCTAATTTGTCACTTTTTTTTTTTAATGTGCCATGCTTTTGGTGTGTATTTAAGAAATCTTTACCTAATCTAAGATCACAGTGATTTTCTTCCAGAAGTTTTATAGCTTTAGATTTTACATTTAGGACTGTGATTCATTTTGAGTCAATTTTTGTGCATGTTGTAAAGTATAACTTGAAACTCACTTCTTTGCATATGGATAGCCAATTGTCCTGGACAATTTGTTGAAAAGATTATTCTTTCTCCACTGCAGTGACTTTGCATTTTGGTCAAAAGTCAGTTGACCATATATGTGTGAGTCTATTTCTGATCTCTGTCTTGTTTGATCTATATGTCTGTGTTGACACTAATGCCACACAGTTTTGATTTCTGTACCATTTTAGTAAGTCATGAAGTCAAGTAGTGCAAGTCCTCTAACTTGGTTCTTCTTTCTCAAAGTTGTTCTGGCTATTAAAAAAACAACCAAACCCATTGCCGTCAAGTCGATTCTGACGCATAGCAACTCTATAGGACAGGGTAGAACCGTCCCATAGGATTTCTGAGGAGCAGGTGGTGGATTCAAACTGCCGACCTTTTGGTTAGCAGCCAGATGCTTAACCACTGTGCCACCAGTGCTATAAATCCTTTGCTTTTCCAAGTAAATTTTAGAATTAGCTTATTAATTCTACAAAAAAGTCTGCTGGGATTTTGAATGACATGGCATTGAATTTGTGAGACGTTAACATTTTAACAATATTGAATTTTCTGATCCATGACTAGTTGGTATATACCTCTGTTATAACATGCATTTTAATAGCCTCTTTTTCCATTAAAAAAAGCATTTTGATGTAAGCACTATGAAGGCAGGGACCTAATTCTATTTCCCACTCTTACCTGGCACTTAAAAGGTACTCAGTTAACATTTATTGATTGATAAATGAAATGAAGAAGATTCCTGAACATAAATACTTGTGCACCTCTCTGATTAGTTTCTCAGGATTCATTCCTGCATGTGGAATCCTAGGTCAAAGGATATGTTCATTTATAAGGCTTTTGATTTACCAGACTGTCCCCAAAATTTTTTTTTATTTTTGAGGCAGAAATTTTTTGATAGCTGGCTATCAGAAAGCATGCATAACTGGTTAGCAAAGAATGTTTTTGGTGATATCCTTCCCCAAGCTTTCTTTAAAATTACATTGTAAGCTTATGGGAAAGTAGGATTCACATCAGAAAATTTCTAGATTACTTTTGTATTATTAACCAGGGTTACTAGAATTGAGAGCTATGGAGATGACCGAAAAAGTGGAGAATTGTAGTTTTTTCCTTTGAGAAATTCATAGTTGTTTTTTGAAAGATAGTTTAAGCAGCTAGAAGGGAAGAGTGCAGATGTGATAGAGTATAGAATAAACACCCTGAGGCAAGCACAATGAGGCTAGAAACCTGTGGAGCAGAAGGGCAAAAGCGATTCTTGACCTTGACTTTTAAAGTGACTACAAACTGAAAATAGTTCCGTGATTCTTCAGACTGTTGGAATTTTAGTTTGACTCTGATCTCGATCTGTGATTAATTGAAAGGATTTAAGAAAGTATTTCAGTTTGGCATAACTGTATGAACAAAGTTGTAAAGGCAAGAAGCAATGTGTGTAAGGGACTAAAGCAAACTTAATTGGCTCTAGAAAAGAAGCCATGTGGGGCAGCAAAATGACATGTTTGCATTTTGTTTAGGCACCTGGCTAATGCAGGGCTTTGAGTTTGTGGCTGAGACATTTAGATTTTATCCAGGAAACCATAGGAAGGACTATAATAGTGATTATAATGGTGAAAACTGTATGAGAAAGATTGCCCTGGTGGATATCTGTAGGCTATGTGAGAATGAGACAAGACTAAAGTCTAGAACACTGCCGAGGAAGCTTCTGTTAAAATCAACTATGTGTAAAATATTTGAGGTTTTGCAGTAGAGGGTGATGACTCTGGAAATGGAGAAGAATGGTTAAGACCAACAGAACGAGGAAGAATCAGCAAGATTAATAATTTGTTACTTAAGGGAAGTGGTGAGTGAATTGTGCCTAAGAAGTAAGGAAAGAATAGTGGTAACAATAGTTTTTTTTTCCCCAAGAAGACAGGTAGGAAATTTGAAGTTAATGAGTTCTTATTATGTTGAGCTTCTACTGTAGATGAGACGTGCGTTGAGTGGGAGTTCCGAGTTAGTAGAGAGGTTAGGAATGAGGATGTAAATTTGAGTATCATTCAGGTTGGAAGTAATAATTGAAGCTGTGAGAGTGACACCTTGACTTTTCTTTTAGAGGTGGAACAACAGACTAGAGATTTCCCATGGTGAGTGGCAGAAAGGGAGCGAATAAGGGAGAGGGAGAAGGGTGAGAGAGAGAGAGGAGGTAATCATGGTGTTGTAGATGCTAAGGAAGAATATTTCTAAGAGATTCAGTAAAGGTGATTGTGTGCAAACTGCATCATAAACTTTTGTTTCCTAGTGTTTAGCATAGATTAGTAAACATAGTAACCTCTTGATGAAAGATAAGTGTAAATTATTATCTTAGTTATTAGCTTAATCAAGAGTGAAAATTTTAATATGGTTATTATTTATTGTTTTTAAGTGCTAAGAAAGGAGTAATGATGTTAAAAAAAAAAAATCCAAAACCAAACCTGTTGCCGTCAGGTCGATTTCAACTCATACTGACCCTCTAGTACAGAGTAGAACTGCCCCATAGGGTTTCCGAGGAGCAGCTGTGGATTTGAACTGCTGGCTTTTTGGTTAACTGTTGAGCTCTTAACCACTGTGCCTTTATTTTGGTAGTTTATAAACCATATGTCAATATTTTCACGTACAGAGATCACCAATGTTATAAGTTTTGCTCCACATTGCAAAAGTAGTTTATTTTTGCATCATTTAAAAATCTTAGTTATAGTAATAATTTTAGTTCAAATGAAGGGAATACCTTACATTTACAGTTTGTAAGGTGCTTTTCGATAGATAATATAATGACATTTTTAAAGTTTGATTTTTTTCCCCCTTGATTTTCTAAGTGCGTTATTGTACATGTTCATTCCACCTCCACAGTGTGGTTTTGGTCTTTTCTATTTTCTTTTTTTAATTGTACTTTGGATGAAGGTTTGCAGAACAAACTAGCTTTTCGTTAAGCAGTTAGTACACATATTGTTTTATGATATTGGTTAACAACCCCACAACGTATCAATACTCTCCCTTTCTTTCCTGTTTTCTTATATCTACACTGTAAAAATATTTTCCAGGATAATTTATATAATTTAAAAAGTCTTACCACAAGGTGTCATTGTAACCTATAAAAAGAATTTCCATGTAAAAATGTGCAACATCAATTGTGTAATTTTTACATTTCCTTGTGTTTTTGTTCTAAAGTATATTTTTTCTCTTTCATATTTTCCAGTTGTCTGTTAAGGTACATTATGTATTTCTTGTATTAAAGGAAAAAATAAAGTAACTCATGTTCTTGAATTCTTACATTTTTGCAAAAACGTATGCTTTCCACCCACAAATTTCTTGAGTGTGTTGCTATAGAGATGATTGTTTGAAGGAAAGAATGAAGAGCAGTAGCAGCAGGTGGACATTTAAGGAACAAAATACTTATTTTATGTCTTCGTTCCTGACAGATCCAGCTTTAGAGTTTACTCTTCTGCTTCTGAAATCCCTTTGGAAGAAAGGTGGATATTCCAGGTGTTCACTGTGATGGTGTTTGCAATTTACTAAGATGCTCTTGCAAAGGTCCCTATGCTTGATTCTTGGTTCCTATGGAGGATTAGTGTTTGAAGTAATTGTAATCTTTGAAACACCTTTTCTTTCACTTTAACTTGATTCCATTTTACCTTTTCAAAAAAATACGTATTTTTTGTTTTTTACTGCCCTGGTTTCCTGGTTGCCCTTTTAAGTAGCGATACTAAAATACGTTTTTTAGGGGAGTGAGTGGGAAGGGGTCAATATATAACTGTAAACTCTGTTCCCTCTGTTTCATTTTCAAGACTATTTCCTCTTGACTACCTGCTGCCACTGTCTTTAGTTCAGGTGTTCATGATCACTTTTCTGGACTTTTGATCTCCTTTCCTCTTTCTCCCCTCCCTACCCCAAATCAATTCTCCACACCTTGGATAAACTATTTTTTCTGAAGTGCCAGTGTGACCCCACCCTATATTGTCCCCCCATCCACCCATCATGTTTTTCTCTTCTATCTTTGTACCTTTGCACTTGATGTTGTTTCCCCCATCTCCTTCTTAATTTTAGCTCACGGTTACCTTCTTTGTGAATTCTTCTCTGGCAGCAGTTTTTAGTAGAATTAGGCCTCTCACCTCTGAGCAACTGTACTAGCTATAAATATATTACGTGTTTTATCATTTCAGAACTTTGAGTTTACTTATCATTTTCTATAGGTAATATATGTACATGGTAAAAAAATTTAAAGTACAAAAGGATTTCATAAATAGTAAATTTTCTGTCATCCTTGTTCAGTCAGCAATTGTTAGTAAACATGTGTGTTTCACTGACCAACGTGAAGTCCTTGAGGGCAAGGATTTTCTTTTATTTATTTCTGTATTCTTGCACCCAACAAAATATCTGGCATATACTGAGCACTTAGAAAATGTCCATAGTACTCTGAATATGGACAGGCTCTTCCTTGTTAATTAGACATCTGCTTGATTTGATGGTATGCATATTTCTTTATATCCCTCAAAATCCTCTTAGTATAAGTAGACTACTCAGTAGATACGGTAAAGTAGCTACTCAATAAGTACTGACAGTTTAATCATTTAAAAAAAAAAGGTAAATGGCCATAAAATTAACCTGTATGTCTTGAGGATGACTTTTATTTATCTCTCTTTTCTTGCTCTGGAAAATTTTATAGCTTTTTTCTGATAAGATTCTCGAAGATGAACAAGACAGTGCTTGTGTCAATTGCAGTAAAAATATGATTTAAACTCAGCTATCTTTTTTTTCTTTTATTTAACTTCTCAGACCAAGGCATAAATCTCATTGAAATAAAATTAAATCAGGATGTATTTAAAAGAGTAATTTCTGGGATATGTTGTTGGGACACTATACAGTCTTTACTGTGTGTTAGGAATTACATGATAGCCTTTTCTATTTCAGGAGAAAGGTAGGATTGTGAACAAAGAAGACTCTAGAACTCACAAAAAGGTACTAAGTGCTTATAAATCTTTTGGAAAGTCCCCAGGTTATATGTAATAGAGCCTACACTAGTAAGTATTAAAATGAATTTGAAGTATGGTTTGGGCAGGAGTCATCTTTGTTTTTCATATCTTAGCATTTCAGAGACATTTATAATTTATTTGTAAGCATTTGAGGTTGACTGGTTACTATATCCTATTTTCTAGAATTCTTTTGTGCAAATTAAGCTGTACAGAGGCAGACAGTGCAATTATAAGAAGAGAATAACATTTTAATTCAGAGTGATTGGTAGTTGATTGCTAACCACTCTAATATATATCTTCTTCCTTTCTTCTTTTGTTGCTCTCTCCTGCTTCTTTCTAAATCACAATTATGGGGCCTGGCACCTTACCAGGGCTTTGAAGGGTCTGCTCGCAGCTGCACTTCAGGCTCTGGCAGGGTGTCAAGTTGTGACTTTTTTTTTGTTTACAAGACACCCTGGGATGGCCATCCAAAGGCCATAGGGTAAACTAGTGTAGGATTCTCTCTGGATTTTAAAGAAATTTATTTCTACTGTTTTGTTTATAAGTGAAGTAATACATGATGGTTGTTCTCCCCAGACTTTTAATGTTGTTTTTAAGAAATTACGTTCACTTTGGGGGCATTTAGTATTTAAAGCATTGTTTTGAAAGGTTAAAAGGCATAGCATGTGCTTTTTAATGGAATGTGTTTTGGAAGCTTTCCATGAGCATGAGCGGCTGTGCTTTCAGAATATTTTGAATTACCATACTTTTGGGCAGACATTGTACCACTGCTTAAGAAATACAGCTGCTGTGCAAAAAAGAAAATGCTATAGGTAGGTTCCAGCAGAGCTGGGACTGGCCAAAAGAAATGGCAGGAAGAACATGTGAGTGTGGTTATGTGATAGTAATAGAAGATGAAGAATTTCAATGAGGGGTCAACCGAGTCTTTATAAAATTGCCTTTCACAAAGACTAACCCCATTACAGTTGACTGTATTCCAAACTCATAGCAACCCTATAGGGCAGAGTAGAACTGCCCCATAGGGTTTCCAAGGTTGTAACCTTTATGGAAGCAGACTACCACATCTTCCTTCCATGGAGCAGCTGGTGGGCTCAAACTGCTGCTCTTTTGGTTAGCAGCCGCACACTTAACCACTGTGCCACCAGGGCTCCCTCTCACAAAGACTAGCCCATGTAATAAGTGTTCATGGATTAACTTTTTAAAAATTTGCATTATGAGTTTACTTCATAAACTATGCAATAGAAATTATTCCTTACATTACACACACACACACACACACACACACACACACACACACACACACACATATTGATAACTGTATTGTCTGATAGAAATCAGTGAGGTCTGACCCTGATAGGAATTTAAAATTGTGGTAGAAACTTTGAATTTGGGTAAAATCCACTATGAATAGATTGAAAAGAGAGCTTGTGTATTAGTTACCTTGTGCTGGAACAAATTACCATAAACTTGGTGACTTAAAACAACAGTAATTTATTCTTTCACAGTTCTGGAGGCCAGAACTTTCTTTTAAGGCCACGCTTGCTTTTAAGGCTCTAGGGAAGAATGCTTTCCTTGCTTCTTTCACCTTCTGGTGGTTCCAGGCATTCCTTGGCTTGTGGCCACATCACTGCAGCCTCTGCATATGATGTGGTCACATTGCCACCTCCTCTGCTGCCTCAAAACTCCTCCTGCCTCTCTCTTCCAAGGATACATGTGGTTGCATTTAGGGCACACCTGGATAACCAAAGAATAAGCACCTTCTCTTAAGATGCTTAACTTAATCATGTCTTTTGCTGTATAAGATAATATTCACTCTTTTGCCATATAAAGTAATATTCACAGGTTCCAGGGATTAGGATGTGACATATCCTTTCGGGGGTCAGCATTCACCTCACTATAGCCTGGGTGCCTCAGTTTCTCATTATGGATGAAAAGATGTCAAAGCTAAAGTAGCATTAGAATGGTGATCATATTATTTGTTCATTTGAGATTTTTGAGCTCCTAATATGTGACCAGGAGCCCTGGTGGTGCAGTGGTTGAGGGCTACAGTGAACTATGGCTGCTAACCATAAGGTCGGCATTCGAATCCACCACCAGCTGCTCCTTGGAAACCCTATGCGGGTATTTGTACTCTATACTGTAAGGTTGCCACAAGTCAGAATCGACTCCATGGCAAAGGGTTTGGTTTTGGTTTTAATATGTGACCAGGAAGCCCTGGTGGGGCGCAGTGGTTAATTGCTTGGCTGCTAACTGAAAGGTTGGCTGTTTGAACCCAAAAGAACTGTAAACAAGCAGAAGACAACTGGTGGAAGAAATGGTTCTTTTTCTGAATGTTATTTTATATCCATGTGATGTTTGACACTCTGGTAGTCTCACAACTATGAGAGTTAAGCCAACAGAATGTTGAAGCAGAACAGTGGAAGAGACCAGGGTCCTTGATGATGCTGAACCCAATTTTTGAATTACTCTGCCTTCTGAATTCTTTTTTTGTTTTATCTTTTATATTGTGAATACTATACACTTATGGAAAAGTATATAAAAACTGTACAGCTGAGTGATTTATTACAATTCAAACCTCTGTAACCACAACAAAGATCAAGAAGTAGAACACTGATTGCTAGTATTTCTAATGCTCTCCCTCTTCCTCAGGCAACACTCTCCTTATGTTACTCACTTCTTTTCTTTCTGGTTTTGCAACCTAAGCAAATCTAAGTGTGTATGCCTTAAATAGTATAGTCTTACCTGTTTGTTTTTTTAATTTTTAAATTTATATTCTTGGGATAAATTAGTATGTATTCTTTTGTGCCTAGCTTTTTTACAAAATGTTTTAATGATATTCATCCTATATAGTGTGTACTCCTAGTTTATTTTCATTGCTATATAGTGTCACATTATACCACAATTTGTTTCTTCAGTCATTGAGCATTTGGTTTGTTTCTAGGTTTCAATTATTAGGAATAAGGCTGCTCTGAACAGTCTCACACACATCTCTCGGAGCACTTTTACTCAGGTTTCAGTTGGGTATATGCTTAGGAGGGGAACTGCCAAGTTATCGTATGTGTTTTTCTTTTAATTCTATTTTTATTTTTTATTGTACATTAGATGAAGGTTTACAGAACAAATAGTTTCTCATTAAACAGTTAGTACACATATGGTTTTATGACAATGGTTAACAACCCCACAACTTGTCAACACTGCCCCTTCTCAACCTTGAGTTCCCTATTACCAGCTTTCCTGTCCCCTCCTGCCTTCTAGTCCTTGTCCCTGGACTGTTGTGCCCCATTAGTCTCGTTTTGTTTTATGGGGCTGTCTAACCTTTGGCTGAATGGTGAATCTCAGGAGTGAGTTCATTACTGAGCTAACAGGGTGTCTGGGGGTCATACTCTCCGGGTTTCTCCAGTCTCTGTCAGACCAGTAAGTCTGGTCTTTTTTGGTGAGTTAGAATTTTGTTCTACATTTTTATCCAGCTCTGTCTGGGACCCTCTGTTGTGATCCCTGTCAGAGCAGTCAATGGTGGTAGCCGGGCACCATCTAGTTGTCCTGGATTCAGTCTGGTGGTGGCCGTGGTAGTTGTGGTACATTCGTCCTTTGGACTTATCTTTTCCTTGTAACTTGTTTTCTTCATTCTCCCTTGCTCCCCAAGGGGTGAGACCAGTGGAGTATCTTAGATGGCTGCTCACAAGCTTTTAAGACCCTAGACGCTACTCACCAAGGTAGAATGTAGAACATTTTCTTTATAAACGGTGTTATGCCAATTGAGCTAGATGTTCCCGGAGACCGTGGTCCTCACAGCCGTCAGCCCAGCAGTTTGGTCCCTCAGGGAGTTTGGATGTGTCTATGGATCTTCCATGATCTTTCCTTGTACAAGTTGTGCTGGCTTCCCCAGTATTGTGTACTGTCTTACTCTTCACCAAAGTTACCACTTACCTATTGTCTATTTGGTATTCCCCCTACCCCTCCCATCCCTTGTAACCAACAAATACTGTTACTTTTTGTGTGTAAACTTTTACATGAGTTTTTACAGTGGAGGTGTCATACAATGTTTGTCCTTTTGTGATTGACTTATTTCACTCAGCATAATGTCCTCCAGTTTTATCCATGTTATGAGATGCTTCAAAGATTCATCATTGTTCTTTATCGTTGCATAATACTCCGTTGTGTGTATGTACCAGTTTGTTTATCCATTCGTCTGTTGATGGGCATCAGGGTTGTTTCCATCTTTTTGCTATTGTGAACAATGCTGCAGTGAACATGGGTGCATATGTCTATTCGTGTGATGGCTCTTATTTCTCTAGGCTATATTCCTAGGAGTGGGATTGCTGGATCGTATGGTATTTCTATTTCTAGCTTTCTAAGGAAGCGCCATCTCATTTTCCAAAATGATTGTATCATTTTCTCTTCCCACCAGCAGTGCATAAGAATTCCGATCTCCCTGCAGCCTCTCTAACATTGGTTATTTCCAGTTGTTTTGATTCGTGCCAGTAATGCTGGGATGAAATGGTATCTCATTGTGGTTTTAATTTGTGTTTTTCTAGTGGCTAGTGATTGGAAGTGTTTACTCATGTATCTGTTGGCTGCTTGAATGTCTCCTTTGGTGAAGTGTCTGTTCATTTTCTTTGTCCATTATTTAATAGGATCATTTGTCTTTTTGTTGTAGAGGTGTTGGATTTTCTTGTAATTTATAGAGATTAGACCTTTGTCTGATTTGTAATGTCCAAAAATTTTTCCCCAGTCTTCAGGTTCTCTTTTTACTCTTTTGGTGAAGTCTTTTGATGAGCATAAGTGTTTAATTTTTAGAAGATCCCAGTTATCAAGCTTATCTTCTGGAGTTTGTTTGTTGTTGGTTATGGTTTGTATCCTGTTAATGCCATGTATTAGGGCCTCTAGTGTTGATCCTATTTTTTCTTCGTGAACTTTATAGTTTTTGGCTTTATATTTGGGTCTTTGATCCATTTTGAATTAGTTTTTGTATATGGTGTGAGGTGTGGGTCCTGTTCCACTTTTTTGCAGATGGACATCCAGTTTCACCAGCAATATTTGTTAAAAAGATTGTCTGTTCCCAATTTGATGGGCTTTGGGCCCTTGTTGAAGATCAGGTGACCGTAGGTGGATGGATTTACATCTGGGTTCTCGATTCTGTTCCATTGGTCAGTGCATCTGTCGTTGTACTAGTACAAGGCTGTTTTGACTACCATAGCTGTATAGCAGGTTCTGAGGTCAGGTAGTGTGAGTCCTCCTATTTTATTCTTCTTCTTCAATGGTGCTTTACTTATCTGGGGCTTTTTCCCTTTCCATATAATGTTAATAAGTAGTTCTTCCATCTCTTTAAAGAATGTTTTTGGTATGTGGATCAGGTTTGCATTGTATTTGTAGATTGCTTTGAGTAGAATTGTCATTTTCACAATGTTGAGTCTACCTATCCATGAGCATGGTGTATTTTCCATTTATGTAAATCCCTTTGGGTTTTTTTGCAGTAGTGTTTTGTACTTTTCTTTGTATAGGTCTTTTACATCCCTGGTTAGATTTATTCCTAAGTATTTTATTTTTTTAGGGGCTGTTGTAAATGGTATTGTTTTCCTGATTTCTTTTTCATCTTTCTGTTTATTGGTGTATAGTAATCCGGCTGATTTTTGTGTGTATCTTGTATCCTGCTACTCTGCTGAATCTTTCTGTTAGTTCCAGTAGTTTTCTCATGGAGTCTTTAGGGTTTTCTATATATAGTATATCATCCACAAACAGGGACAGTTTAACTTCTTCATTACCAATTTGGATGCCCTTTATTTCTTTTGCTTGCCTTATTGCTCTAGCTGGGACTTCCAGCACAGTGTTAAGTAGGAGTGGTGATAAAGGGCATCCTTGTCTTGTTCCGGTTATCAGGGAGAATGTTTTCAGCCTCTCTCCGTTAAGAATGATGTTGGCCGTTGGTTTTGCATAGATACCCTTTATTATGTTGAGAAATTTCCTTTCTATACCAATTTTATTGAGAGTTTTTATGAGGAATGGGTGTTGGACTTTGTTGAATGCCTTTTCTGCATCAGTTGAGATGATCATTTCATTCTTTTCTTTCCTTTTATTTATGTGGTAGATTACGTTGACTGATTTTCTTATGTTGAACCGTCCTTGCATAACTGGTATGAATCCTGCTTGGTTGTGGTGTGTTATTTTTTTGATATGATGCTGAATTCTATTGGCAAGAATTTTGTTGAGAATTTTTGCATCTATATTCATGAGAGATATTGGTCAGTAATTTTCTTTTTTCATGGTGTCTTTGCCTGGTTTGGTATCAGGGTTATGGTGGCTTCATAGAATGAATTTGGAAGTGTTGCTTCCTTTTCTGTGTTCTGAAATAGTTTGAGTAGTACTGGTATAAGCTCTTCTGTGAATGTTTTGCAGAATTCTCCAGTGAAGCCATCTGGGCCAGGGCTTTTTTTGTTGGCAATTTTTTTTTATTACCTTTTCAATCTCTTCTCTTGTTATGGGTCTGTTCAGATTTACAGCATCACTTGGTTGTTTTTTTGGTAGGTAGTGTGTTTCTAGAAATTTATCCATTTCCTCTAGGTTTTCAAATTTGTTGCAGTATAGTTTTTCACAATAGTCTGGTATGATCCTTTTTATTTCAGTTGGGTTTCTTGTAATGCCCCCTGTTTCATTTCTTAGTTTGGTTATTTGTGTCCTCTCCTGTTTTTCTTTTGTCAGGCTGGCCAGTGGTTTGTCTATTTTGTTGACTCTTTCAAAGAACTAAGTTTTGGTTTTGTTGATTCTTTCTATTGTTTTTCTGTTCTCTATTTCATGTATTTCTGTTCTGATTTTTATCATTTCCTTTATTTATCTTTATTACCTTTATTATTTCTTCTAGTGACTGTGGACATTTTTGCTGTTCTCCTTCTATTTGTTCGAGTTCTGTAGTTAATGTTTTGTTTTTTTTACCTTTCTTCTTTTTTGATGTGTACATCTATTGCTTTAAATTGTTCTCTGAGGACTGCCGTTGCTGTGTCCCAAAGGTTTTGGTATGATGTGTTTTCATTCTCGTTTGATTCTAGGGCTTCTTTGATTCTATTTCTGATTTCTTCTTTTCTCCAGTGGTTTGCAAGCAGGGTGGTATTCAGTTTCCATGTAATTGAGTTTTTTTTTCTTGCTCTTTCTATTGTTAATTTCTATCTTGATGGTGTTGTCGTCAGAGAAGTTACTTTGTATTATCTCAGCGTTTTGGATCTTGTTGAGGTTTGCTCTGTGGCCTAAGATGTGGCCTCTTCTGGAGAACATTCCGTGTACATTGGAAAAGAATATGTATTTTGCAGCTTTTGGGTGGAGTGTTCTGTATATGTCTATGATTTCAAGTTGGCTGATTGTGCCCTTTAGGTCTTCTGTATCTTTGTTGACTTTATAGATGTTCTGTGCTTTACCGAGAGTGGTGTGTTGAAATCTCCTACTGTTATTGTGGAACTCTCAATTTCTCTTTTCAGTGCTGTTGATAGAGTTTGTTTATGTATTTTGGAGCCCTGTTGTTGGGTGCATAGATGTTTATTATGGTTATATCTTCATGATGAATCATCCCCTTAATCCTTATACAGTGTCCTTCTTTGTCTTTTATGGTGGATTTTGTTTTAAAGTCTGTTTTACCTGAGATTAGTATTGCCACTCCTGCTGTTTTTTGGTGGCTGTTTGTTTGATATATTTTTTTTCCATCCTTTGCTTTTTAATTAATTTACGTCCCTTTGTTTCTAAGATATGTCTCTTGTAGACAGCATATTGACGGATCCTTTTTTTAGTCCATTGTGTCACTCTCCATCTCTTTATAGGTGCATTTAGGCCATTTACATTTAGTGGAATTATTGATAGGTGTGAGTTTATTGCTGTCATTTTGTAGTGCTTTTTTTTGTTGTGCTGATGTTGTCTTTGTTCTTCTTACTCTCCTGTGCTGAATTCGTTTCGTTTGTGGATTTCTTTTTCATTTCTTGTGTTTTTGTAGGTTTTGTTTTTACTGAGACTTTATGTTTTTCTTCTTTATTTTGATGAGTCGATTTGTTAACTTTCTCTGTGGTTACCTTGAAGTTTACTCCTATCTTCCTGGGTTTGAACCAGTCTTTTGTTACTTGTTATAGCCTTGCCTTCCTCTCCATTCGGAGGTTCTATTCTTACACCATTTATTTCCTCTTTTATTGTTCTGATATTGTTGTCATTTACAGATTAGTCTCTCTGGTTCCCTGTTGTAATTCTTTTGGTTTGGGTAGTCCTTGAGAGTTCATTTCCTAGGTTGCTGTCAGGTTGGTGCAATCCTGTGTCCTAGGTTCAGCCCGTGGTCTGATGTTTGTTCTCAGATCCACGGACTCCCTTTAGTAATTCTTGTAAGTTTGGTTTGGTTTTTACATATTCCCTTAATTTCTGTTTATCTAGAAATGTCCTAATTTCACCATCACATTTGAATGAGAGTTTTACAGAACATATTTATTCTTGGCTGGCAGTTTTTTTCTCTCAAGGTTTTATATATGTCATCCCAGTGCCTTCTTGCCTGCATTGTTTCTGCCGAATAATCTGAGCTTAGTCTTATTGTTTCTCCTATGTATGTGACGTTTGGTTTTTCTTGAGCTGCTCTCAGGATTCTTTGTCCTCGGTTTTGGCGAGTGTGATTATGATATGACTTGGTGATTTTCTTTTGGGGTCTATCGTATATGGGGTTTGTTGAGCTTCTTGGATGGTCTGCTTTTCATCTTTCATGATATTGGGGAAGTTTTCTGTTAGCAGTTCTTCAGTGATCCTCTCTGTGTTTTCTGTTTTCTCCTCCTGTTCTGAAACTCCTAGTATTAGCAGATTTTTGCTTTTGATTGTGTCCCACATCATTTTCACGGTTTCTGCATTTTTCTTTGTTCTTTTTTCTGATTTTTCTCAAACAGAGTTGTATCCAAGTGTTTGTCTTCAATTTCGCTGATCCCTTTGTTGCAGCCCTTGTCCTCAGCTGTTCTGTGACACTGTCCATTTCTGAATTCTTGTTGTTTATCTTTTGGATTTCTAATTTTTGTTTTTGTATGATTTCTAGTTGCAAATTTATTTTGACATTTTGTTCTTGTATTATTTTTCTGAATTCTTCCTTTTATTTGTCTGTATTTTCCATGAATTTGTCTAATTTTTCCTCATTTTTGTTTGCTTCTTGCTTCAACTCTTAGATAGCTCTGAATATTAGAGACTTTAGTTCCCTCTCAGTTCTATTGCCTTTTCGTCTACTGGAAAGTCATCTGGTGTTTTATTTTGGATGTCTACTTGAACCATCCTATCCTGTTTTTTTATATGTTTTGATGTTGGCTGCTGTCTTTGGGACATTCAGTAGCATTTTCCTCGTTTATTGATTGTAGATTTGTTTTGTCCTGCTTTTTTGTTTTATTTTGTTATGTCTGAGGAGGTGGGCTCTGTTCTTTGTTGTTTGCTCTTCTGTGGGCAGGATACTTCCCTTCAATGGGCAGGGTCAGTCACTCAAGTGTGGTACAGCAGAGCAGGTCCAGCTGAAGGAGAGTTGCTGGGGTGGGTTGTTTGTGGCTCGTACTAGTGCCGACGCAGTGGGCTGGGAATCGATGCAGAGCAGGTTCCGGTAGGCCTGCTTTAGTCTGTGATATTTAGCCCACAGTGCAGGTAGGCATGAAGGATGGGGAAGATTGTGGTGCGTGGAGCTAAGATGAATATGAGATAGAGGACAGAGAGAAGAGTGGAAAAGGAGCCAAAAACATACAAGCAAACAAACAAGAATGCTAAGGGAGATTTCTGTTGGAGTGGAGAGAAGAGACTGAGAAATGAAGAAAAACAAAAAGAGAAAAAGGGTAAAAGAAAAAAAATGAAAAAATAAAAATCAAAGCCCATAGGGATCCCACTGGTGCAGCTGCAAGTACTGAGGGAGTTGCTTCCAGGCCGTGAAGTACCGCCTGCCCAGAAGGGGTAGAAGTGTCACAGTGTGCCAGGTATTCAGAAGACAGAAAGAGATGGTCAGTATAGTGTGATGAGAAACTGAGAAATGAAGAAAAACAAAAAGGGAAAAAGGAGGAAAAAAACCCAAAGAAAACAAAAACAAAACGAAGGAAAAAGAAATGCCCACAGGAATCCCACTGCGCATCTGCACAGAGTAAGGGAGTAGCTCCGAAGCTCTGCAGTACTGCATGGCTATAAGGGACTCCCAAGCCGAGAAAAGAATAAGAAAACAAACAAAGAAATCAAAACAAACAAACAAAAAACAACACTGGGGATCCCACCAGCATGGCAGCACGGTCCAAGAAGCAGTTTCACAGTCGAGTGGCATTTCACAGCCTTTCCAGAAGAAGCAAAGATGGCACATGGAGCCAGGTGTTTGTGAGAAAAGAAGGGGAGGTGGTGAGAGGCATGGAAGAAATTAAAAGAAGTGGAAAAAAGCAACACTAGCAACAAACAAATGACACTCAGGGAGCCAGCCAGTGTGGGCAGGTGCAATCCAAGCGGCACAAGGGTGAAGCTGGTGCTCTCTGGCCAAGAGATTGCGGATATGGGAAGCAGAGGAGGCCGAGTGGGGGTGAAGAGGGGTAGTGGGTGGGAAAGTGTGTATCACTGTTACTGGTTGTTCTGTCTCCTGCTGGAAGCTCTGTGAAGCTGCTTTCCCATACCCTCTGTTTGCCAATTTCCAATAGGAGTCCAAGATGGTGGTTCCATGTTGCATTAGCTGATGGGGACCTCTGCGTGTATTTCTCCTCAGTCTCTGTTGTCTGTCAGTTTCTTATTCCATTTGGTGCTTGGCTGAGTTCTTTATCGCTTCAGTTGATGCTTAGGGTTTCAGGATTGACGATTGTCTCTTTTTGACTTAGTTTCTTAGATCTTTACTGTGGAGGGATGGCGTGGTACTTCTGTCTATAGCTCCATGTTGCATGGAAGTCTAAAGAGTATTCTTCAGTAATAAAAAAAAATGAGATCTGTTTTCTTAAGACCTAGCATGTGATCATTATTTATAAATGTTCTGCATATGCTTATAGAAAATGTATTATCTGTATTTACTGGCTAGAGTTTTATATATATATCTCAGTTTGAGCAGTTTGTTTTGTTGTCCAAGTTGTCTATGTTCTTACTGATTATTTTTTGGCAGCTGTTAGTTACCAAGAATAGCAGTTAACTTCTCCCACTGTGATTGTGAATTTGGGTATGTTTTCTTGTAGTTCTGACTGCTGCCTTGTGTATTTAGGGACCATAGTAAGTGTATATAAATTTATATGTACAGATTTTTCTAAAATTACACCATCTTCCTGCTGTATTTAACTTTTGTTATTATGAATGTTTCTTTTCATCTCTGGTAATTTTTTTGTTACCTTAAAATTTACTTTATTTGATGTGCATATTGTTCTTCCTTTTATCTTTTGGTTAATGTTTGCAGTACCTTTTCTCTTTAGTTTTCTTTCAACTTTTCTTTGCCTTTATGTTTTCAGTGTGTCTTGTAAAAAAACAAATAGTTGGGTTCTGTTTTTCTTTTAATATTTGTCTTTTATTTTGGACATTTAGTGCATATATATTAATTTAATTACTATATGGTTCTCTAAATCTACTGTACTATTGTTTCTAGTGTCCTACTTGTTTTTTTAGTCAGAAGTTTTTTTATTGTGTTTTGAATGAAAGTTTACATTTCAAGTTAGTTTCTCATACAAAAATTTATATACACACTGCTATGTGACCGTAGTTGCTCTCCACATACTGTGACAGCACACTCCTCCTTTCTGCCCCGGATTTCCCATGTCCATTCAAGCAACTCCTGTCCCTTTCTGCCTTCTCACCTCACCTCCGGATAGGAGCTGTACACTTATACTCATGTATCTACTTGAGCTAAGAAGCGCACTTTTCATGAGTATCATTTTATGTCTTATAGTCCAGTCTAATATTTGAAGAGTTGGCTTTGGGAATGGTTTTAATTTTGGGCTAACAGAGAGTCCAGGGGCCATGTCTTCTGGGGTCCTTCCAGTCTCAGTTAGACCATTAAATCTGGTCTTTTTACTAGGATTTGAGTTCTGCATCCCACTTTTCTCCTGCTCCGTCAGGGACTCTGTTGTGTTCCCTGTCAGGGCGGTCATTGGTGGTAGCCGGGCACCATCTAGTTCTTCTGGCCTCAGGCTGATGTAGTCTCTAGTTTATGTGGCCCTTTCTGTCTCGTGGGCTAATATTTTCCTTGTGTCTTTGGTGTTCTTCATTCTCCTTTCTTTCAGGTGTGTCAGCACTAATTGATGCATCTTAGATGGCCGTTCACTAGCTTTTAACACTTTACACACCACTCACCAAAGTGGGATGCAGAACATTTTCTTAATAAACTCTGTTTCGCTAATTGATTATCTTATTGTTTTATGCTTCTTGTTCTCTCTCTTCTTGTTTTCTTTTAGACCGGTGGTTCTCACTGGGAGGTGATTTTGCTCTCCAGGATATATTTGGTAATATTTGGGGACATTTAGGTTGTCATACCTGTGGGGGAGGGGTGTTATTGATATCTAATAAATAGAAGCTAGGAATGTTGCTAAACATCCTACAATGCACAGGACAGCCCTGCACAACAGAGAATTATCTGTTCTAAAATTTCATTGCCCGGTTGAGAAACCCTGTTTTAGAGTGTTTGAATAATTTTTTTTTCCATTCTTTCATTGTTCTTTAATATTTATCCTAGAGCAGCATTTGGCAAGTTTTATCGTAAAGAGTCAGATAGTAAACATTTTAGGCTTTTCAGGCCAGGTATAATTTCTGTTACATCCTTTTCCTCTTCTTTTTTTTTTTTTTTTTAACAACTCTTATAAATGTAAAAATTATTCTCAGCTTGGAGGCTGGATATAAAAGGCTGCAGGCCACATTTGGCACACAGGATGTGGTTTTCCAACTCTTCCTCGAGCTTACAGTATACATCCTTGGCTTATCAAAATGTAATTCTGTTGTCGTTGTTAGATGCCCTCCAGCTGGTTCCTACTCATGGTGACCCTGTGTACAAGAGAACAAAACACCGCCCAGTCCTGCACTGTCCTCACAGTTGTTGCTATCTTTGATCCTATTTTGCAGACATTGTGCCAGTCCATTTTGCTGAGGGTCTTCCTCTTTTTCGCTGACCTTCTACTTTCCCAACTTTATCAAAATGTATGAGATCACTGGTATATAACTTTAATTCTGTTTTTCTTAAATTATATACCAGTGATCTATATATGTTAAAATCCCACAAGGTATTATCTATACAGTTAGAATTACATGCATATTTATAATTTCCATTTCTCATTTTTTATTTCAGCATTTTTGAGCTCACCTCTGAGATAAGTTTTCCTTGTATATAAAGAAACGTTTTACTGTTACTTTTAGTATACCTATGCTAAGATGAATTCTCTCAGTTTTTGTTTGTATAAAAATGTCTTTATTTTACCATAATTCCTGAAAGATTTTTTTTTGTTGCATATACATATTTTTCTTTCAGCACTTTGAAGCTAGTATCGCATTGTGTTCTGGCTTTTATTGTTAAAATCCATTCTTAGACTTTTTTTTGCTCATTTGGAAGGCAATTTGTTTCTCTTTCTGGCTGATTTTAAGTTTTTCTTTGTTTTTGGATTTAGTTGTCTTAATGTGATATGCTATGTGTAGATTTCTGTTTATTCATGTGCTTGGGGTTTGTAGAACATTTTAAAATCTGAGATTAGTTACCTTTCATTAATGTGGGGGAATTTGTCAACCATTATTTATGTAGCTATTCCTTCTGCCCTATTACTCTCCTTTCCTTTGGGAACTCCAATTGGAATGACATGTTTACTTTAGTCTCTGTATCTGTTTTCTTCTCTTTTCTATTTTCCATCCTTGTTTCTCTTTCTGCTATATCTTGCATATATTCTTTTAAGCTGTCTTCCAACTCATAAATTCCAAGCTGCGTGGTGACACTTTCATTGTTTAGTTTGGACATATTATAAGGAAAGACCTATCTCTAGAAAAGGATGTCATGTTTGGTAAAGCAGACGGTCAGCGAAAACGAGGGAACCCCTCAGTGTAATGGATTGACTTAATAGCCACAACAGTGTCCTCAAACATACCAGCAATCATGAAGGTGGCACAGGACCAGGCAACATTTCGTTCTGTTATACATAAGGTTGCTATGAGTTGGAGTTGAACTGATGGCAACTAAAAACAAGTTATACCCACTCATTGAGGTCTTGATATTGGTTACTGAATTTTTTCATTTTTATAGTTTTAATTGGCTTCTTTTTATGGTATCTAATTCTCTGCCCAGATTTTCAATCTTGTTTTCTGTCCTTTTCATCCCAATAATTATTATTATTTGTTTTAGAATCTGTGTCTGATAACTTTAATTGAGGCCTTTGTGTGTCTGTCTATTGTCTGTTTCTTGTGGCTTTCATTCTTGTTGTCTTATCTTCTCATAAATCTGGTTATTTGTTATTGTGTCACACATTTATTTGTAAATTTTTAAAAACAATTTGAGGCCTAGTTTGATATCTTTTCCCTGAATTACTGTATTTTTATGCAAATAACACGCACCTTCTATATTTGTTTGTGAACCGTGCCTCCCCCCACAAGGTATTTTCATAAGCGTGTGCAGGAGGAGGGCGTGGTTGGCAAACAAATGTAGAAGGTGCGTGTTATTTGGGTAAAAATGGCACACTTTTTCCTAAGAGGCAGTCTTTAAAATCTCTACTCAAAATGAAGAGAGTTTACTAGGACTTCCTTACTCCTTGCTGATCCTATCTTTCTTTCTTTAAATTTGAATGCTATGAGAAGGCACTCAGTCTCCCAGCTAAATGCTCTGGTATTGGCAAATGTCACCAGGAGAAAAGTGGTCCCAAATGACAGTTTCTGCATCAGCATACTCCCCTGATCCCATCTCATTAAATATTTATTGTCTTTCTAGTTTTTAGATGCTGTCTTAGGCTGGGTTCTCTAGAGAATCAAAACCAGTAAAGGATATAAATATATACATATAGAGAGATTTATATCAAGGAAACAGCTTACACGATTGTAGAGGCTAGAATGTCCCAAGTCCGTGGATCAGGTTAGAGGCCTCTAACAAGTCATGTAGCCGCAGAAGCTGATGAGCCTGAGATTAGCAAGTTGGAGAGCAGGGCTCCCGCTCACAGGCTGTGAAGGCTGACGAATTCTAAGATTGGCAGGCAAAACCACAGGGTATCTCCTGATTCACGTAACTGCAGGGGCTGGTGAACCCAGGATCGGCAGGTCAGAGAGCAGGGCTCTGCTCAAAGGCTGTGAAGATTGACCAATCCTAAGTTCGGCAGATAAACTAACAGCACAAGTCCCAAGAACCGGAGATGAGATGACAGGAGACAGCCATAGGATCCAGAGTAAGCAAAAATCAGAATGTCTGCTTATATTCCGATGCAGGCCACAGCCCCAAGGAAACTCCCCTTGACATGATTGACTACTCATAATATATTCAGTCATGGGAGTGATCACATTTAAACACTGAGAATCATGGCTTAGCCAAGTTGACACACAATCCTAACCATCACAGTCCACCCCTTGTCAAGTTGGCACATGTACGCATCTCCTTAAACCATACATAATCTCTGAATAAAGACAATTAGAAAGTCATACTTGCACCTAACGTGTTAGAACTAATGTGTACAATCAAAAACGCACTAGCTCCATTTACGTCTTATATTTTATAAGTGAAAGAAACAAAAATATTTGATAAACACATACAGAGCAGAAATATAATAGTTACAGTCCCCATTTCTGCAACTGGTCACGTGGCCATAACTGGTATTTAGAACTGTCTTTTTCTACCACCCATTCCGTATTCCCTTTGCCCTCAGCAAGCACATTGGCTGGTCATGGTTCTTTGCCTGATGGGGTGACCCAAACCTTCATTCCTGAAGGGTCTGGGTCATTAGTAGTCATGTCCATATTAGGTTGCTGTAATTTTCTATTGACTTTAATCATGGCATGATAGTACTAAGAGACGCCGGGAGGAATCTCCTACATTCCAGACATACTCTTCTTTACCTCCATTATGTAATATCAATCCGATTTCCTCTTGGTAATCAGAATCAGTCACACCAGCCAGTATGGTAACTCCCTTCTTTGCCTGTTGAGCCAGAGGCATAAGGAGCCCAAAGTAGCCAGGTGGCATTCTTAACTTACAGTTCAATGGAATCAGTGATGTGTCTCCAGGTGGGAGCATTCCTCCCTTTGGAACTAAGACCTCTAGGCCTGCAGAGCATAAAGTTGATGGGACAGGAAGCGAAGATCTTGCAAGTGGGTCACTGGGGTAATAGTGTGTTGTGTCACTCCCATTTCCACCCCTTGCTTCCTGGACCCATGAATCCTGGCTATGGGAGAAACAGCACCATATATTGGACATTGGTTTTGAGCATATACAGCCTCTTGGAGAACATTACCCCAACCTTGCAAGGTATTGCCACCTAGCTGGCACTGTAATTGTGTTTTTAGAAGGCCATTGCATCATTCTATCAAGCCAGCTGCTTCAGGATGTTGGGGAACATGGTTAGACCAGTGAATTCCATGAGCATGGGCCCACTGATGCACTTCATTTGTTGTGAAATGAGTCCCTTGATCTGAGGCATTGCTGTGTGGGATACCATGACGGTGGATAAGGCATTCTGTAAGTCTACGGCTGGTAGTTTTGGCAGAAACATTGCGTGCAGGGAAGGCAAATCCATATCCAGATTAAGAGTCTATTCCAGTAAGGACAAAATGCTGCCCTTTCCATGGTGGAAGTGTTCCAATGTAATCAACTTGCTACCAGGTTGCTGGTTGATCACCTCGAGGGATGATGCCATATCAGGGACTCAGTGATGGTCTCTGCTGCTGGCAGATTGGGCACTCAGCAGTGACTGTAGCCAAGTCAGCCTTGGTGAGTGGAAGTCCATGCTGCTGGACCCATGCATAACTTCCATCCCTGACACCATGGCCACTTTGTTCATGAGCCCATTGAACAATGACAGGGGTAGCTGGGGAAGGAGGATGACTGGTCTCCACAGAACGTGTCGTCCTATCCACTTGATTGTTAAAATCATCCTCTGTTGAGGTTGCCCTTTGGTGAGCATTCACATGAGATGCAAGTATCTTCTCTTCTTTGGCCCATTCAGAGAGGTCTGTCCACATACCTCTTCCCCATAAATCCTTGTCTCCAGTTTTGCAATCATGTTCCTTCGAAGTCCCTGACCATCCATTCAAACCATTGGCCACATCCCATGAATCAGTATATAATCACACATCTGGCCGTTTCTTCTTCTAAGCAAAGTGAACAGCCAGGTGCACAGCTCGAAGTTCTGCCCATTGAGAGGATTTCCCTTCACCACTGTCCTTCAGGGAGGTCCCAGAAAGGGGCTGTAGTGCTGCTGCAGTCCACTTTTGAGTAGTGCCTGTGTATCATGCAGAAACATCTGTAAACCAGGCATCAGTTTTCTCCTCTTCAGTCAACTCATCATAAGGAACTCCCCATGAGGCCATAGGTGCAGACTGGGCAATGGAACGTAATGTGACAGGAGTGGAGACCATGGGCATTTGGGCCACTTCCTCATGTAACTTACTTGTGCCTTCAGGTCCTGCTTGGGCCCGATCTCGAATATACCGCTTCCATTTAATGACGGAGTGCTGCTGTGCACATCCAACTTTATGACTCTGTGGGTCAGACAACACCCAGTTCATGATGGGCAGCTCAGGCCGCATGGTGACTTGGTGTCCCAGGGTTAAGCGTTCAGTCTCTACTAAGGCCCAGTAACAAGCCAAAAGTTGTTTCTCAAAAGGAGTGTAGTTATCTACAGAGGATGGCAGAGCTTTGTTCCAAAATCCTAAGGGTCCGCACTGTGATTCACCAATAGGGGCCTGCCAAAGACTCCAAACAGCATCTCTGTCTGCCACTGACACTTCAGGCACCATTGGATCAGCTGCATTATATGGTCCAAGTGGCAGAGCGGCTTGCACAGCAGCCTGAACTTGTTGCAGAGCCTTCTCTTGTTCTGGTCCCCACTCAAAACTAACAGGTTTTTGAGTCACTTGATAAATATGCCAGAGTAGCATACAAAAGGAGGAATATGTTGCCTCCAAAATCCAAAGAGGCCCACTAGGTGTTGTGTCTCTTTTTTAGTTATGGGAGCCGCAAGAGGCACTAACTTATCCTTCATTTTAGAAGGAATGTCTCGACATGCCCCACACCACTGGACCCCTAGAAATTTCACTGAAGTGGAAGATGCCTGAAGTTCTGTGGGATTAATTTGCCACCCTCTAGCATGCAAATGTTTTACCAATAAGTTCAGAGTCATTGACACTTCTCCCTTACTAGGTCCAATCAGTGTAATGTTATCAGTGTAACGGACCAGTGTGACATCTTGTGGAAGGGAAAGGTGATCAAGGTCCCTGCGGACTAAATTACAACATAGGGCTGGAGAGTTGATATAGCCCTGAGGTAGGCAAGTGAAGGTGTGTTGCTGGCCTTGCCAGCTGACGTCAAACTGCTTCTGGTCGTCCTTTGAAACAGGTATAGAGAAAAAGGCATTAGCCAGATCAATAGGTGCATGCCAGCTACTGGGAGATGTATTAATTTGCTCAAGCAGTGAAACTACATCTGGAACAGTGTTGCAATTGGAGTCACCCCCTGGTTAAGTTTTCGATATTCTACTGTCATTCTCCAAGATCCATCTGTGTTTTGCACAGGCCATATAGGCCAGTTGAATGGGGATGTGGTGGGAATCACCACCCCTGCATCCTTCAAATCCTTGATGGTGGCAGTAATCTCTGGAATCCCTCCAGGAATGCGGTATTGCTTTTGGTTTACTATTTTCCTAGGTAGGGGCAGTTCTAATGGCTTTCACTTGGCTTTTCCTACCATAATAGCCATTACTCTATTTTTCAGAGATCCACTGTGGGGGTTCTCCCAGTTGCTGAGTATATCTATTCCAATTATGCATTCTGGAACTGGGGAAGTCACTACAGGATGATTTTGGGACCTACTGGACCTACTGTGAGATGGACATGAGCCGAGACTCCATTAATAACTTGACCTCCATATGCCCCTACTCTGACTGGTGGGCCACAGTGACGTTTTGGGTCTCCTGGAATTAGTGTCAGTTCAGAGCCAGCATCCAGTAATTCCTGAAAAGTTTGTTCATTTCCTTTTCCCCAGTGAACAATCACTCTCGTAAAAGGCCGTAGATCCCTTTGGGGAAGGCTGGGAGAAAGATTAACAGTAAAAATGTTTGGCAACGTATTGGAGTCCTTCCTCATAGGGGACCTGGCCTCCCCTTCATTCAAGGGATTATGGGTCTTTAAACTCACTCAAATCTTTGAATTGAATGAGGGACTGTGACTCTCTCTTCTAATGATTTGAGTTAGACTGCTGTTCACCTGACCTAGAATTCAGTCGTTTGTATAGATCAAGTAAATATTTAGTAGATTTCCTGTCTATTTCACTCCTAGGGACACCATGTCTAAGTAGTCAAAGCCATAAGTCCATATGAGTCAGACTATTCTGATTACTGCTTTGATTCTTCTGTCTATTATTATAACTACACCCTCCTTGTCTTTGTTAATTGAGTGCAGCCACTTGGCCCCTACTACCACAGGGTCCAATCAGCCCCATTGTAGTTAGATGTCTTAATTCAGTTAGGGCAGTTCCCACTGTTAAATCTGACTTACATAAAATAGCAATCACAGCGGTCTTTAAGGATACTGGAGCTCCCTTCACAAATTTGTTCCTCACAGTTGTGGTAAAAGATGTGTCCTCTGGGCACTCCATATGTGGGTCTGTGCATGTGACTTGATAAATCCACTCTATCATGCCAGTTTCCCTAAGCCTTTGGATACCTTCTTCTACAGTATAGCAAGGCAGGTCTGGTACTTCAGCTTGATTTAGTGTTGGCCACCTCGTAAGCCATGCTTTAGCAACTTACCCAAATAAACTATTAGATCCTTTCCGAACTTGTCGAGCTGAAACATTGAATGAACAATCTGTGCTTAGTGGACCCATATCAATTAACTCAGACTGATCCGTCTTTATGTTCCTTGCATCATTATCCTATAGCCTTAATAGCTATTCCCATACATATTCCCCAGGTTTCTGTTTGTATATATTAGAAAAGGCGAGTAGTTCTTTTGGAGTGTAGCATACCTCCTTCTGGGTCACAGTTTGTATTTCACTTTTTGGGGCTTGCTGGGACTTAAGCCTAATTATAGGTCTAGAAGCCAGAATTGAGAATATTCAGCATTGTCTTGTAAAGCATCTGCCTCAGGCAATGTCCCAGGCAATGACTCAGGGAAAGGCTCTTTAGAGGCAGCTGGGCTAGGGCTAATCTCATTAGACGGGAGTAGAGTGGCTAGTGGTTTTTCTGGGCAGGGTGGTATAGTAGACAAACATGAAGTAATCTCTTCAGATGGGACTGGTTTTGCGGCAGGAGTGATTCAGCGGACTTTATGGTCTCAGTGTCCCCAGCTTCCTGATTATCTGCCCTTATGTCCCCATCCCAAGTTTCAGGGTCCTATTTCTTCCCAGTCAGTGCTCTTACTTTAACTTCAGACACCTCTCGAGGTTTGCAAGTGAGCTGGCGTTGTAATTCAGCTACTCTTACCGTAAGACTTGGGATTTGGTTTTTGGCAATTTCAGCTCTGTTACTACAAGAAATAAGGCTTTCTTTCAAAGCACAAGTGGAAACCTTGAGGTCACGTATGCGGCGCTTGAGCTTTGACTCTGACGCCCTGATAGCATCTCTTTAGGACAAACCAGCTTCCTTATACTTCTTATTCTGACAAAGCTGTAGAAAGATATCACACATATGTTCACCCAGAGCCTCGCCTTTCAGCAATAGCTGATCTACTGGTGGTGATATTTTGTGTGTTTGTATCACCACCTTGCTCCATGAACTAGCAGTGCTGTCTTTACTGCTGGAAGCATAGTTGTCAACATCTTTAAGACTACCAGACTTGAGGACCAATTTAGAAAACTCATCGTTACAATTTGTTTCTCTAGAACCACTCCCAGTACCAAATGTCTTAGGCTGAGTTCTCTAGAGAAGCGAAACCAGTAAAGCGTATAAATATATATATAGAGATTTAAATCAAGGAAACAGCTCATGCGATTGTGGAGGCTAGTACGTCCCTAGTCTGTGGATCAGGGTAGAGGCCTCTCCCAAATCTCGCAGCTGCAGAAGCTGGTGAGCCCAAGATCGGCAGGTCGGAGAGCAGGGCTCCCGCTCACAGGCTGTGAAGGCTGACGAATTCCAAGATTGGCAGGCAAGACCACGAGGTTTCTCCTGATTCACGTAACTGCAGGGACTGGCGAACCCAAGATCGGCAGGTCAGAGAGCAGAGCTCTGCTCACAGGCTGTGAAGATCGATGAATCCCAAGTTCGGCAGATAAGCTGACAGCTCAAGTCCCAGGAACCAGAGATGAGACGACAGGAGGCAGGTGCAGGATCCAGGGTGAGCATAAAATGAAAACGTCTGCTTATATTCCAGTGCAGGCCACAGCCCCGAGGAAACTCTGCTTCATGTGATTGGCTACTCATGGTATATTCAGTCATGGGAGTGATCACATTTAAACACTGAGAATCGTGGCCCAGCCAAGTTAGCACACAATCTTAACCATCACAGATGCCTTTGAGCAGAATTTTAAAATATGTATCCTGCTTTTCTAGTTATCCACAGGGAAGCCTTCATCCAAATTTCTTAAACCTCCATTACAGGAAGTAGAAGACTATCTGCATATTTTTTTTCTAATAGAGCGGTAATATGTTTTCCAAAAGTTTAAGACAGTCAAATTAGGGTTTTCTGTTTTCATCTGAAAGCTTCTTTCATATAGTAAATGTAATAAATAGAAGGTCTTTTTCTGTAACCCTGCGTATTGAATGACAGAACCACATTTAAAGGTCAGAGAATTATGTTCGTGAGGCCTTTTTATCTATGACACCATTTTTGAGGACTGCTGTAATTATGTTTTCCAAGATTATCATTGATTGATTATGTATTATTTATGTAAAAACAGGTATAAAATTCATTCTGAGCTTGAAAAGAATTGTACAAAGTCTGTTAGTAATTTTAGGCTGAGATATTCTTAATATCCCTTGTTGAGAAAGTTCTGCAAAAGAGTATTGGCAAATGAAACCCAGGGGGTCATAACTTTGAGTCAGGAAATTCTTTTTAATATCTAAAATAAAATTTGCCTACTACATTTAAGCCTATTCATATTCAGTTATCACAGAATTAGAGAATAGTTAGTGATCATAGTTAATACTGTGGTCTGTTTTCATTAGTGTAGGATTCATAAACCAAGACAAAAGCTGCAAAAGCATGATACATATACGATGTTTGTTCAGGGGGAGTGAGTAGAGCATTTTAGCTAGAGTAGGACGTTTTCGGCAAATGTAGGAGATGAAATTAAACAAAGTAGGTTGGTGCTGATTGTGTAGGGCCTTAAGACTAGATTGTTTTGGGTTTGTTTCATATGTAGGAGCTTTTGAGTTAGAATGAGAAGTCAAAACAAAAATTTTAAATGTTAATCTGGTAGCGCTTTGTGAACTGGACCAAAGAGAAAAGATATTTTAAGCAGGGACAACAAAAAGTTCTTATGATATTCTAGTTATGAGATGATCAGGGCTTGACTTTTTGTGGTAGTAAGAATGGAGAGAATGGGATGGATAAAATAAACATTTTAAAGGAAGAGTGTTTGATGTTTATATATGGGAAGTTAAGAGAGAAAGCAGAGAAGGCTTCAGGGTTGTAAGTGTGGATGAATAGTAAACAATATTGCTATTATACCAGAAGCTCCCCATGCGTCTGTCAGTTTGTCATGCTGTGGTGGCTTGCATGTTGCTGTGATGCTGGAAGCTGTGCCACTGGTATTTCAAATACCAGCAGAGTCGCCCATGGTGAACAGGTTTAAAGGTACAAAAGATGTGTGTCAGAGTTGTATCCTTTCACTTTACTTATTCAATTTGTAGCTGAGCAAATAATCTGAGAAACCAGACTATATGAAGAAGAATGTGGCGTCAGGATTGAAAGAAGACACATTAACAACCTGCGATATGCAGATGACACAACCTTGCTTGCTGAAAGTGAAAGGTACTTGAAATACTTACTGAGGAAGATCAAAGACTTCTGCTTAAGGTATGAATTACGCTTCAACATAAAGAAAACAAAAATCCTCACAACGGGACCAGTAAGCAACATCATGATAAACAGAGAAAAGATTTGAAATTTTCAAGGATTTCATTTTATTTGCATCCACAATCAACGCCCATGGAAGCAGCTGTCAGGAAATCAAAGAACACATTGCATTGGGCAAATCTGCTGCAAAAGACCTCTTTAGTATTAAAAAGCAAAGATGTCACTTTGAGGACTAAGGTGCACCTGACCCAACCCATGATATTTTCAGTGGCCTCATATGCATGTGAAAGCTGGACGATGAATAAGGAAGACCAAAGAATTGATGGCTTAGAATTATGGTGTTGGCGAAGAATATTGACAACACCATGGACTGCCAGAAGAACAAACAAATCTGTCTTGGAAGAAGTATAGCCAGAATGCTCCTTAGAAGTGAGGGTAACAAGACTTCATCTTACATACTTTGGACGTGTTATCAGGAAGGGACCATTCTTTGGAGAAGGACATCATACTTAGTAAAGTAGAGGGTCAGTGAAAAAGAGGAAGACCCTTAACAAGATGAATTGACACAGTAGCTGCAACAATGGGCTCAAACCTAACGATTGTGAAAATGGTGCAGGACCCAGCAGTGTTTTGTTCTATTGTACATAGGGTTGCTGAGTCGGAACGGACTCGAGGGCACCTAACAACAACAACAGCATTAAAATATAATTTGACAGGAAACCAAAGCAGCCTCAATTACAGTTTAAAAGTCTTATGTAATATGAAAGGAGCCCTGGTGGTGCAAATGGTTAAGCACTCGGCTGCTAACTGAAAGTTTGGTGGTTCCAACTCACCCAGTGGGTCTGTGGGAGAAAAGACCTGGTGCTCTGTTCTCATAAAGATTACAGCCTAGAAAACTCTATTGGTCAGTTCTACTCTGTCACATGGGGTTGCTATGAGTTGGAATCGACTCAATAGCACCCAACAACAACGCACAATATGCAGACATCACGCTAATTTATCAGAAATGGTGTATTTCAGGTAAGACTGAGTAATTTAATAGTTGGTTTATATAGGCTAAAGGTCTTTTCTCTGAGCAAGAAAAGGCAATTCATAGTAACTCATGACTAAGGGAGAATGCCATCAGGGAAAAAATATAAAATGGTCTAGAGAAAGATTAATGAAGTTAAATGGGAGAGAACTGTTTTAATTAAAATTCGTGTTCTTAATTTTTTTTTACAATAAGAACACTTTGTCATCATTTTTTACTTCTAGATACAACAAATATTTAGTTAGTTTCATAATACTAGGTCAGTGCTTTGGGGGATAACTGAGGTGATTTAGTTTCCTTCTTAGCATAGTACATAGTACATAGGGGGTGATCAATATTTATATGTCGACTGATTTCACATCTGAATCCGCAGCTTGAGTGCAGTTTGCCTTATGTCAAATGAGAGACCCTTGTAGTATCAATCACTGCTGAGTCTTTGTGAAGACTTTGATTTTCTGCAGCTACTTATCAAGTTTCAAATGGCTTTTCCCTTGCTTTGGGAGTATGGGTGTTGTACCTGGGTGGCCTTGAAGCTTGCCCCAGTAGCTTGAGGAAACATGACTCCATGGTTTGTAAATCAGAGAGTGCTGGAATTGAAAAGCTGGTACTTCTAGTTAGATTTAAAACTTGCAGATGTGACTGTGATGGTCTCTGGAAGCTTTGTGTGTAAAAAAATTTCTTAAACTATGATTCAACTTTATTTTTGCATTTTGTTTTATTAAGAATCTGAAAAATGAGTTTTATTATAGAAATGATAAAGAGTATAAGTGATAAAAATATATAATACTGAAGGAAGTTTATTGATCACTAATGAAGCATATTTCTCTGTGCAGGTATAATTTGGCTTCCTGAGATTCTGTCTTAGCAAGAAGGCAGTGGGAAATCCTCTTGGAAAGAAAACTAAAATTCTGGGGAAGGCAGAATTTATTTTTACATGGTTGTCAGCTTACTTACCAATATGGACACCTTTCCCAACATTCTCCCTCCTGCTGGAGATGGTGGATTGACTAGTTCTCAATCTGAGTTCCAAAAAATGTTAATTGATGAAAGGTTACGATGTGAACATCATAAAACAAATTATCAGACTCTGAAAGCTGAACATACAAGGTAAATTATTTAAATTTAGAAGTTGGGGGCTTGGTAAAAATAATAAAGTTATTAGGACAGTTTTGACTGAATGTTTACTCTGGAAGATAGAGTATAATTTTGTTATTTTGCATTTAAAACTTTTTTAGTAAAATTTTTACTTTAAATTTGCTTAGTATAAAACTGATCCTGATAATTAAGTGGGTATGAATTTTCTGAAATTCTTGTTTTGAAAGTAGCAAGACATATCTGATTAAATGTATCTAGGTGAGCTAAATGTGTTTTTTTTCCCTCAAAATTGCATTAAAAAACTTTAGTGTTAATAATTAAACTCAGTAAAGAAAAGGTATTTGCCAGTTTAATCAAATGTTTATTGGTCTTGTTCTTCTGTAGTGTTGGTTGACTTTACATAAAGTAATGCAATTAAAAGGAAAGGGTACATTTAACATTGGATTCTTTTCTTTTTTAAATCAGGTTGCAGGATGAGTACATAAAGTCACAAAATGAACTCAAGCGACTATTAAATGAAAAGCAAACTCACCAGGAAAAATTTCAGCTGCTGCTTGAAGAGCTAAGAGAGGAATTAGTAGAAAAAACTAAAGACTTAGAGGAAATGAAGCTGCAGGTGAGAAAATATATTTGAGTTAGTATCAAAGTAGTTGGATATTTAGTGGAAGTAAGTTTTGGTAAATTTGATAAATTCTCTCTAAATTCTTAGTGATTATTTTGCTACATCTCCATATCTCTAGGTGGTATAATATAGTCTTCTTTCATATATTCTAGAATGTTAGGTACCATGTCAGGTAGACATGAAACTATTATTTTATGTAAATTGGTATGATATTACCTATTTCAATTTCAGTAATATTTCACTATTTAGAAAAATCAGGAGAAAGGCCAGTTTGATGAAAATTCAGAATTTATATTTTTAAAGAAAAGTTTACTAATTTTCCTGTAAGTATTGTAACTGAAAGTGAGCCCTGGTGGTGCAGTGGTTAAAGCGCGCAGCTGCAAACCAAAAGGTTGGTGGTTTGAACCCACCAGCCGCTCCGCAGGAGAAAGATGTGGCAGTCTGCTTCCATAAAGATTTACAGCCTTGGAAACTCTGCGGGGCAGTTATGCTCTGTCCTGTAGGGTCACTATGAGTTGGAATCAACTTGACGGCAGTGGGTTTGGTTTGGATTGTAACTGAAACTAAGCTAAGAAAGACTGATAATTATTTATTCCAGGCTGGAATATCTGTTATTTTTTGTTAAATTTTTTGAAGATAACTTTTGATTTAATAAATGCTTTTGTTCCATGTTTTGGCATTTATATGTGATGCTTACTTTTTAAAATGTGATAATATAAATTTCAAATACAAATTTCTTTGTATTTATAATAATTTTCCCTCTGACAGTGTCCACAGTTTTAGAATAAGGATACAGTTCTTTGTATAATAACATTTTGGGGGATATACAGGAGGTCAGTACAAAAACTGTAAAAATCTAATATGAAGAGGTTTTTTTTTCCCCTTGGTTCTCTACCATGGAGGACACAAAAAGTCAATCTAATTTTTATTTTTTCTTGCTCTTTGGACATTTCTGAGCTGGTATTCTTTGCATTGAGACTGCTATTGGGGTGCTTAAGGGTATTGGAGCCATCAACAACAACAACCTTTGTCTAAAACTTTCTTGAGAAATATGATCTTGCCCAGGCTCAGGCTTACCCTGTTGTTTTGGAGAGCATTGAAGTTATGTTGGTTTTGACCTCCAGTCTGCCATGTGTGGGGATTCTGAATTGAATTGACTTTGATGCCAGGTTTTTGGCCGAGGTGCCCAAAGGTTAGGATGAATTCTGATACCATAACCAGTAAAACCCAGTTGCTGTTGAGTTGATTCTGACTCATGGAGACCCCATGTACCGTATTTTTATGCAAATAATGTGTACCTTCTATGTTTGTTTGCCAACCACCTCCCCCTGAGAGGTATTTGCATAAGCGCTGCTATGTAAATGTATTTTACATATTGCTGTAAAAAATTTAGCATAGTGTGCTTATGAAAATACCTTGCAGGGTTAGGGAGCAGTTGACAAACAAATGTAGAAGGCACGCATTATTTGCGTAAAATACAGTATGTAAGAGTAGAACTGTGCTCCATAGGATTTTCAATGGCTGATTATTTTCAGAAGTAGATTGCCAGGACTTTCTTCTGAGATGCCTTTCGGTAGACTCAAACTACTAACCTTTCAGTTAGCAGCAAAGCACGTTAATTGTTTGCACCACCCAGGGACTCCTCTGATACCATAAAATGTCTAAGGTTTAGAATACCTTATTCTATACCTTAGACTTTTTTTTATCTTTATCTTTCCTTTTTCACCCACTCCAGATTGCTTTTTTTTTGTCCGTACTGTATACTTTGTTTTTCCTCATATCTGAAATGTGTGTTTTAAGGATATTTTTTGAATTTATGAATGAAGAACTGTACATATTCTCTATTTCTGACTGGCACGTAAGAGTCTTTAAGAATAAATAGGGTGTTCCTAATTCCTATTGGAACCATGTATGTTTTCTTCAGAAATACATTAATACCCATATTTCTTCAGAAATGTGTTTAATTTCCAAATGTCTGGAATATTCCTAGATATCTTATTGTTATTGATATTTAATTTAATTCCATTATGGTCAGAGATTGTATTCTATATGATTTTAATTCTTTTAAATTTATGGAGACTTCTTTTATCACCTAGCATATTGCCTATCTTGAGGAACATACCTAGCACTTGAAAAGAATGTATATTCTGTTGTTGGGTGCGTTGTTGTTGTTGTTAGGTGTCGTCGAGTCTGACTAATGGTGACGCTATGTGCAACAGAACGAAACACTACCCGGTTCTGCAGCATCCTGACAGTCCTAGTTATGCTTGAGCCCATTGTTGCAGCCATTGTGTCAGTCCATCTCCTTGAGGGTCTTCCTCTTTTTCGCTGACCCTCTACTTTACCAAGCATAATGTCCTTCTCTAGGGACTGATCCCTCCTGATAACATGTCCAAAGTATGTGAGATGGAGTCTCGCCATCCTTGCCTCTAAGGAGCTATCTGCTTGTACTTCTTCCAAGACAGATTTGTTCGTTCTTTTGGCAGTCCATGGAACATTCAGTATTCTTCGCCAGCACCACAATTCAAAGCCATCAGTTCTTCTTTAGACTTCCTTATCCATCGTCCAGCTTTTGCGTACATACGAAGTGACTGAAAAAACCATGGCTTGGGTCAGGTGCACCTTAGTCTTCAAGGTGACATCTTTGCTTTTCAACACTTTACTTAAAGAGGTCTTTTGCAGCAGATATGCCCTATGCAATGCGTCTTTTGATTTCTTGACTGCTGCTTCCATGAGTGTTGATTGTGGATCCAACTAAAATGAAATCCTTGACAACTTCAATCTTTTCTCTGTTTATCATGATGTTACTTATTGGTCCCATTGTGAGGATTTTTGTTTTCTTTATGTTGAGGTGTAATCTATATTGAAGGCTGTATTCTTGGATCTTCATCAGTAAGTGCTTCAAGTCCTCTTCATTTTCAGCAAGCAAGGTTATGTCATCTGCATAATGCAGGTTGTTAATGTGTCTTCCTTCAATCCTGATGCCCTATTCTTCATATAGTCCAGCTTCTTGGATTATTTGCTCAGCACACAGATAAAATAGGTATGGTGAAAAGATACAAACCTGACACACACCTTTCCTGACTTTAAACCACGTAGTATCCCCTTGTTCTGTTCGAACGACTGCCTCTTGATCTATGTACAGGTTCTTCATGAGCACAATTAAGTGTTCTAGAATTCCTATTCTTAGCAATGTTATCCATAATTTGTTATTATCCACACAGTCGAATGCCTTTGCGTAGTCAGTAAAACACAGGTAAACATCTTTCTGGTATTCTCTGCTTTCAGCCAGGATCCAGCTGACATCAGCAATGGTATCCCTGGTTCCACGTCCTCTTCTGAATCTGGCTTGAATTTCTGGCCGTTCCCTGTCTATATATTGCTGTAGCTGCTTTTGAATGATCTTCAGCAAAATTTTACTTGTGTGTGATATTATTGATATTTTTCGATAATTTCCACATTCGATTGGATCACCTTTCTTGGGAATAGGCATAAATGTGGACCTCTTCCAGTCATTTAGCCAGGTAGCTGTCTTCCAGATTTCTTGGCATAGATGAATGAGCACTTCCAGTGCTGCATCCATTTGTTGAAAAATCTCAGTTGGTAGTCTGTCAATTCCTGTAGCCTTGTTTTTTACCAATGCCTTTAGTGCAGCTTAGACCTCTTCCTTCAGTACCATTGGTTCCTGATCATATGCTACCTCCTGAAATGGTTGAATGTCGACCAATTCTTTTTGGTGTAGTGACTCTGGGTATTCCTCCCATCTTCTTTTAGTGCTTCCTGCATTGTTTAATGTTTTCCCCATAGAATTCTTCAATATTGCAACTTGAGGCTTGCATTTTTTCCTTAGTTCTTTCAGCTTGAGAAATGCCGAGTGTGTTCTTCTCTTTGGTTTTCTATCTCCAGGCCTTTGCACATGTCATTATAATACTTTGTCTTCTCAAGCTGTCCTTTGAACTCTTCTCTTTAGCTCTTTTAGTTCATCATTCTTCCTTTCACTTTAGCTACTCGACGTTCAAGAGCAACTTTCAGAGTCTCTTCTGACATCCATTTTGGTCTTTTCTTTCTTTCCTGTCTTTTTAATGAC
>NW_004444055.1:8355425-8403416 GCF_000243295.1 Trichechus manatus latirostris | reverse complement strand
ATTTTGGTCTTTTCTTTCTTTCCTGTCTTTTTAATGACCTCTTGCTTTCTTCATGTATGATGTCCTTGATGTCATTCCACAACTCTTCTGGTCTTCTGTCATTAGTATTCAACGCGTCAAATTTATTCTTGAGATGATGTATAAATTCAGGTGGGATATAGTTAAAATCGTACTTTGGCTCTTCTTGTTTTAATTTTCTTCAGGTTCAACTTGAACTTGAATATGAGCAGTTGATGGTCTGTTCTGCAGTCGGCCCCTTGCCTTGTTCTGACTGATGATATTGATCTTTTCATCATGGAATAGTTGCCATTTATGTTGGTGAAAAAAGATATTTGCAGTGACGAAGTCATTGGTCTTACAAAATTGTATCATACGATATCCGTCATCATGTCTATCACCAAGGCCATATTTTTCAACTACCACTCCTTCTTTGTTTCCAGCTTTTGCATTCTAATCACCAGTAATAATCAGTGCATCCTGATTGCATGTTTGATCAATTTCCAACTGCAGAAGTTGGTAAAAATCTTCAATTTCATCATCTTTAGCCTTAGTGGTTAGTGTGTAAATTTGAATAGTCATATTAGCTGGTCTTCTTTGTAGATGTATGGATGTTATCCTGTCACTGACAGCGTTGTACATCAGGTTAGATCTTGAAATGTTCTTTTTGACAACGGATGCATTGCCATTCCTTTTCAAGTTGTCATTCCTGGCATAGTGGACCGTATGATTGTCTGATTCAAAATGGTCAATACCAGTCCATTTCAGCTCACTAATGCCTAGGATATTGATGTTTACGCGTTCCATTTCATTTTTGACAATTTCCAATTTTTCTAGACTCATGCTTCGTACATTCCACATTCCAATTATTAATGGATGTTTGCAACTGTTTCTTTTCAGTTTGAGTTGTGCCACATCAGCAAATGTAGGTCCCAAAAGCTTGACTCCATCCACGTCATTAAGGTTGACTCTACTTTGAGGAGGCAGCTCTTCCCCAAGTTGTATTTTGAGTACCTTCCAACCTGAGGGGCTCATCTTCCGGCACTATATCAGACAGTGTTCTGCTGCTATTGATAAGGTTTTCACTGGCTAATTCTTTTCAGAAGTAGACCACCGTGTCCTTCTTCCTAGTCTGTCTTAGTCTGGAAACTCAGCTGAAACCTGTCCTCCCTGAGTTACCTTGCTGGTATTTGAATACTGGTGGCATAGCTTCCAGCATCACAGCAACATGCAAGCCCCCCACGGTATGACAAACTGACAGATGTGTGGGAGGTTGTTGGTTGTGATATTCTCTAAATATCAATTACATCTAAACAGCAGTATCAGTGTCTTTGCTGATTTTCTGTCTCATTATTCTGTGAATTGTTGAGAGAGGCTTGTTAAAATCTATTACTATGATTATTGAATTTTCCGTGTCTGTCAATTCTTGCTTTATGTATTTTGGGGTTTTGTTATCAGGTACATACATATTTATGATTGTTATATCTTTCTGATAAACTGACTTTTTTTAAATTATGAAATGTTCTTTTTTATCTTATTAATACCTTTGTCTTAAAATCTCTTTTATCTGTCATTTGGCATAACAAAGTTTATTAAGAAAATGTTCTGCATCCTGCTTTGGTGATTGGCATCTGGGGTCTTAAAAGCTAGCGAGCGGCCATCTGAGATGCATCAATTGGTCCCAGCTCATCTGGAGTAAAGGAGAATGAAGAACACCAAAGTTACAAGGAAAGTATTAGCCCAGAGACAGAAGGGGCCACATAAACCAGAGACTGAATTAACCTGAGACCAGAAGAACTAGATGATGCCTGGCTACCACCAGCGACTGCCCTGATAGGGAACACAACAGAGTCCCTAATGGAGCAGGAGAAAAGTGGGGTGAAGAACTCACATTCTAGTAAAAAGACCAGACTTATTGGTCTGACTGAGACTGGAGGAAGCCCAGAAAGCATGGCCCCGAGACCCTCTGTTAACCCAGACCTACAATCATTCCTGAGGCCAACTCTTCAGACAAAGTTTAGGCTAGACTATGGGACATAAAATGATACTTGTGAAGAGTGTGCTTCTTAGCTCAGGTAGATACATGAGACTAAATGGGCAGCTCCTGTCCGGAGGTGAGATGAGAAGGTAGAGAGGGTCAGGAGCTGGTTGAATGGACATGGGAAATCGGGTAGAAAGGAGGAGGGTGCCGTCATAGTATAGGGAGAGCAAGTAAGGTCACATAACAGTGTACGTATAAATTTTTGTATGAGAGACTAACTTTAATTGTAAACTTGCACTTAAAGTACAACAATAAAATAAAATTTAAAAAAATCTCTTTTATCTGATGTTAATATAGCCACTTTAGCCTCTTAACCTTACTGTTTGCTTGCTATACCTTTTTCTTTCCATTTTCTTACTCTCAACCTATGATCTTAAATTAAATTGCATCTCTTGTAGCTAGCATATAGTTGGGTCTTGTTATTTAGTTTGTCCTAATAATTGCTGTCTTTTAATATGAGTATTTAGTTCATTGACATTAATGTTAATATTGATGTGGTTTTATTATTTGTTTTCTGTTTGTTCTCTCTGTTTTGTGTGCCTTTCTTTTCTTCTTGTGGTTTATTTGGATATCTTTTAGAATTATATCTTACCTGTTGACTTGCTAGATATACTTGTTTGCATTACTTTTGCATTACCCAATCCCCTGTTCTGGGGATTGCAGTATGTATTTTTTTTTACAGTCTTAGATGTTCCTACCACTTAATGTAAATGGTAGAAACCTTGCAATCATAATCATCCATTTACCTGTCCCCCCATTGCCATCATTCATGCTATAGTTGTCATATGTATCATGTTTACATTAATTATAAAACCCTCAGGACAATGTTAACATTTTACTTTGAACAATCAGGTGTATATTAAGAAAGTTAAGAGAGGGAAAAAGACTTTATATTGATTCAGATATTTACTATTTACAGTGTTCTTCATTCTTTCCTGATAATCCTAGTTTGCCTCATTTCTTTTCAGCTTGAGAGTTTCCTTTTGTATTTCTTGTAGTTGGGTGTCTGGTGGTGATGACTTCTCTTAGTTTTTGTGTGTATGATAATGTCTTTATTTCTTCTTCATTTTTGAAGGATAATTTCTCTGAATATAGGATTCTTGGTTTGCAGTTTTGTTTTGTTTTTTTCCTTCTTCTTTCTTTCAGCACTTTAAGGATATGTTCCACTATATTCTGATCTCCATGGTTTCTAATGAGAAGTCCACAGATATTCGTGTCATTATTTACCTGTATGTAGTGTGTCATTTTTCTCTGGTTGCTTTCAATATTTTTTCTTAATCTTTGGTTTTCAGCAGATTGACTGTGTTGTGCCTAGGTGTGGTTTTCTTCAAATTTATCTTGTTTGGGATTCACTGAGCTTCTTTCTGTATACATTTATGTCTTTCAACAAATTTAGGAAGATTTTTACCCTTATTCCTTCAGATATTTTTTTTCTGTCGTGTTTTTTCAATCTCTTCTGGAATTCTGATTACATGTATGTTATGTTTTATATTGTTCCACAGATCTATGAGGCTCTTTTTGTTTGTTTGTTTGTTTGTTTCAAGTGTTTTTCTCTTTCCCTTTTAGGTTGGATAATTTCTATTTCTATTCCTTTGTCTTCAAGTTCATTGACTCCTTTCTTGTCAGTTCTATTGTTATTAAGTCTGTTCGGTAGATTTTTTTGATTACAGTAAATTCAGTTTTTAGTTCTAACGTTTTCATGTAGTTACATTTAAACCTTTCTATTCTTCTCCTTAATTTGCCTCATTGAATATAGATAAAATAGCTATTTGACAGTCTTTGTCTAGTAATTCCAATACCTGGTCTTTTCAAGATTGGCCTCAGTTGATTGTCTTTTCCCTAGAGAATGGGTCACCTTTTCCTGGCTTTTGGTATGACGAGTTACTATAGATTGTATCATAAACATTGTGAGTGTTATCTTGTGGAGATTCTTGGTTCTGCTGTATTATTCTAAAGAGTGTTAAAATTTTGCTTTAGTAGACAATTAACTAGTAAGATTCAATCTGCATACTCTCACCTGGGGTGCACAGCAGGATACATCTCAGTTCAGTCTGCTTTTACTAGTATGTCTCATGTGTGCATGGTTCAGGGGCCAGCCAGACACTTGGGAAGAGCTTATATATAGAAAATAGAATTCCTCTTCTCTAGCCCTCTTCTTTCTGGAACTTCCCTGTCATTTTCTAGAAGCCTTGTTTACCCCAGGCTCCTTCCCTTTCTCTGGCCTGAAAAACGATAGACTTTCTATCAGAATTTTTGCCTCCTGCCGAGTAATTTGGCTGCAGCTACCCTCGGGGCAAAACTTCAGAACTAGGAAACCTTCCCCAGGCTAGGAGCTTCCTACAAGTTTTGAGACTTCTCTCAATTCTGCCCATTTTCCTCCCCTATACTCCAAAGCCCTCGGGTAGATTTTTTTTTTTTCCCCTACAGTTGTTATCTATCATTGGGAAGAATGGTTTATTAGAACTTTATTTCTTCAATCTGAAAGCAGAACCCCCATGTGTATTTTCTGAATGCTATGGTGGTAATAATCTGATGGATGTTTAAAGAATATTGCTTTTTGTTTTAAATTCAGTTAGATGATAAATTATAGTTTTATTTTAATTGGTGAACTTGGTCTTTTTTTTTTTAGTGCTATATATGGATTTTTTATAAGGTAGACTATATTTTTTCAAATGGGTCAGATTATGCTATGACAATTTAAGGAGCTAAGCAAATTCTTTGTTTTGGGTCACATACAAATTGCTTACGATTAGTAGACGTTGGTCAAGACTTTGAAATATTTTTTTTTGTTGTTGTTGTAATCAGATTTGGTCTTCATAAATAATTTTGAAGGTAACAAGTTTCACTGAAGTAAAGTCAGAATTCTTTTTTGAGTACCTACTATGCAGAAGAACTCTGGTAGTTTCTTTTTGGGAGGAGGGTCTGTGAGTCAGAATTGACTCAACAGCAACGAGTTTTATTTTATTTTATTTTTAATAAACAAATAAGGAGCTGTGATGATGCAGTGGTTAAGTGCCCAACTGCTAACCAGAAGGTCACTGATTCGAACCCACCAACTGCTCTGCAAAAGAACAATGTGGCAGTCTGCTTCCGTAAGGACTTATAGCCTTAGAAACCCCTATGGGACAGTTCTAGTTTGTCCTGTAGATTCACTGTGAGTCAGAATTGACTCGACGGCAACAAGTAATAAAAGAATGAATAACACATAGTTTTTGACTTTAAGGAGATAACTTAAGTGTATGAGGGTGTGTGTGGGAAAACTCATGATAGTAAAGCAACTTAGGTGCAGAGAAAAATACAAGATGATAGAAACGTAAGGATATAAGAGGATATGGGCTTCAGAGAATGGTCAGATTACACTTCATTGGAGGAATTAGAAAAAGTTTCATAGAAGAGGAGATAGCCAAATTTGACTTTAAAGGATAGATGATTGACAGGAAGAGGAATAAGGCATCATGGTGTAAAGCATAGGCTTTGTTATAAAAACAGACCTAGCTTCCACTTCCTGCTCTAATATTTAACTAGCTCTGTGACCTTCAGCAAGTAATTATGTCACTGTGCCTTAGTTTCCTCATTTGGTAATGGGGATAATAGTCACCTAACAGAGGTTGTTGTGAGGACTAATGAGATAATATGTAAATTTTCAGTATAGGGCTTGGCACATAGTGTTGTTGTTAGGTGTTGAATCAATTTTTGTTGTTCCCATGTGACAGAGTAGAACTGCCGCATAGGGTTTTCTAGGCTGTAATCTTTACAGAAGCAGATTGCCAAGTTTTTTACCCCTAAAGCCACAGAGTGGGTTCGAACTGCCAACCTTTCAGTTAGCAGTTGAGCAACAATTTCCCACTAGAGCTCCTCTAGCACATAGTCCAAAACCTAAATCCATTGCTCTTGAGTCGGATTGCGACTGATACAAATCGTGACCATTTTTATTCTGTTTGAATGCTGGCTCCATGAGGACAGAAACTTTCCTCAAACAAAAGTTTTTTTCTCATAGTGTGTCCCCAAGGCTTCAAACAGTGCCTGGCAAATAGGTATTTTTGGAATGAATGACATAAATAAATGGAGTAAATGAATGAATTGGGATTATTTTCCTGTTCACATCTAGTATAATGTTGGATATCTTGACTCTTACATGTTCAGAGCCTCAGCATCTTAAGAGTTCATAATTATCTACCATATTTTTACACAAATAACATGCACATTATACTTTTTTTTGCCTTCCATGCAACTCCCTCGCTCATTATTTTCCTAGGCACACTGTGTGTATTGTATGTGTGGGTGCATCATTTACATGGGTGCTTTATTTACAAAAACGATAATTCTCCCTCCAATTCAAAGGAGAATTCCTTTTATTTAGAACATTTATGACACAGGGCTCTTCATTCTCTGCTCAGTGCTTTCAGTGCTAGAAAACCTCGTGAACTTTTTAAAGTGATCAATTCTATGTATGGATTAGAGTATGTTAAACATTTCTCTCTCATATTGAAATGAAATCATCTTCCGTATAACCCCCTGGCTGGTTCTGGTACTGTTCCTTGGAGCTGCACAAAATAATTTTGGACTCTCTTCCATGTGAAAACTTTCCAAATGTTTGCTGACAATTATAATTTTATAATTTATATAGTAAAGTTTCTTTCCTTCCCCAAGATCAACTTGTTTTGATGGGTTATTTTATTTGGCAAAAACAAACTAAAGAAACATATCCTGTATACATATATACACACACACTGAAGCTTTAGCTATTTGCTTTAATGGATACTTGCGGTTTGTATAAATTGTGAGTTAAATAAATTCAGCAAAGCAAGATCAGTAAGAAATATTTCAATGAAAGCTTATGAAAGATGGTTATTTTTAAAAATACACATGTATTCTATTATCTGTCTACCAGAAAAATGCCTTTTCTGCGTTAAAATTTAAACCACAGCCTCCTCTAACCTGTGACTAGAGGAACTAGATGGTGTCCAGCTACCACTACTGATTGTTCTGACCAGGAACACAATAGAAGGTCCTGGATAGAGACATGGTAGAACCATGTAGAACAAAACTGAAATACCTAAAAAAGGCCAGACCTACTGGACTGATAGAGACTAGAGAAGCCCCCGAGACTATTGCTCTAAGATAACCTTTGAACTTGGATTTGAAGTTATTTCTGCAGGTCAGTTTTCAGCCAGATAATAGATTGGTTTATAAAATAAACAGCATCAACTGTGAGTAACGTGCTCCCTTAAATAATTAACTATATGAGACCAAACAATAAACATTTACCCAAAACCAGGGATGAGACTGCAAGGAGGGGAAGGGAAATCGAAACAGAATAAACCAGATGAAAATAATGAGAATGCTGACACATTGTAAAATTGTAACCAAGGGCATGGGAAAATTTGTGTAGAAATTGTTAAATGGAAAACTAATTTACAGTATAAACCTTCACCTAAAACACAATAAAATATTATTTAAAAAATTTAATGTCATCTCTTTGGCTTTTATAGAGAAAAGATATAAAAGACATTTATTTGAAGAATATTTCTGCATCACTTGTGAAGTTACAATGAATGGGAATAATAATAATACCTATCTCCTAGGATGATTGTGAAGATGAAATGAGATAATGCATAGAAATTGCTAGTACAGTGGTTTGATTTAGTAAATAGTAGTTGTTAGCTATTGTTACTATATTTTTATTTCTTATGAACCTTGTTAGCAAAGATTTTTTTCTAATATGGGAAATCATCTGATATATTTCTGATAGAAATTTAAAAATGCTATTTTATCAGAAATTTTATATGCTCTCTTTTTGGAGACAGTGAAGACTATGTAACACCACATATTTCCCATTTTATTTTGTCCGCTAGGAAGCTCAGAGAAGCCTAGTTGCAGTCATGAATATATTAAAAAAATTTTCCTGCAGCAATATTTTCTCTCTTAAATTTAAAAAAATTAAAGATTGGCCTATTTTATATTATTAATATGGCAAATGTTGGGGTGTTAAAATTTATTTTTGTAGATTGAATAGGTAATTGCACATAGATTATTGTATGAAAAAGAATTCTTGTAATTTTCTCTTCATACAAATAGTGGCAATATTTTATAAGACGTCTAAGACAAGGACATAATTTCTCCTAAAATGGGATGGGAAAAGTCCTCTAATCCTGCCTTTGGTGTGCGTGTGCTTTGACAGACAGAGAGGGAAAAATAGGCAGATGTTTTGTACCTGCTTGTTTTTAAGAAGATTCCTAGGAGATAAAAAAATCCTCTAGTTAGAGACTGTCGGAGACCTCATTGATCAGAAGATCCCTAGATCCTTGTCTGCTATTAGAAGACCGAGGCCAGTGGTGAGAAGTATATCATTATAGGATTTAAGTCACTGTTGTTTCCAAGATGTACCTGTGGAGTAACATAACATATAATATTTAGGAGCTATGTGGATATTGCACAGCTGCTTCAGCTATACAGGCAGGGTAGGTAGTGAGCATAGGTCAGCAAATTTCTGTTTGCTTAGCTCTGTGCCTTCTGCTTATTATTTGTAGCAGAGTTTTCAGAAGATTAATCATCTTGACAAAACAGAGCCCTTGACGGTAAGCTTCCTCAAACTATTTTTTTTCCTCTTAGAAGTAAATGTTGATTTTTTAATGTGCAAAATAAGCATAACACTTGTAAAAACCAAAACCAAACCAAACCTATTACCGTCGAGTCATTTCCAACTCGTAGTGACCCTATAGGACAGAGTAGAACTGCCCCATAGAGTTTCCAAGGAGTGGCTGGTAGATTCCAGCTGCCAACCTTTTGGTTAGCAGTTGGACTTTTAACCACTCTGCCACCAGGGCTCCAACAATTGTAAACATTTGTAAATATTAGAAATAATATAAAGCACCCAAATATAAAGATCAACATAATTGATAAAATATGATTCTTACTCTTTTAGTCATGATTTTTGAAGAAAAGAGTGGGTTGGACGTGAGTGGATAGGGGTTATCTCTGCAAAGAAGCGACCTAAGAAATTTCTTTAAGTCTTTCCAGTTTTTCATATTTAATAAGACCTCAGTAATCAATATGTTAAAAATGATATATTGTGGTTAATTTAGTTCTGGGTTTAACTAGAGGTAACTAGGTAATACTCTGTGTTTCTGTCTATATTTCATTGTTCTAAATAATGAAACTTCTAACATTAAGTTCTCAGAGCATGTGAACCAAACTGAATCCTTCTTTGATAAAAGAGGATCTTACATGTACTCAGTGCCAACATTTTCAGTGTATACAATTGTAGAGGAGGCAAATGATTATAATGCATCTTTAACCCAGGATGTTCCCAATAGGTAGTTTCCTCCCACTCCCCCCGCCCCCCGCCAAAAAAAGTAAATATTTATGAGTTTAACTAGAAATAATAGTTATTTAATATATCTGGATTGTCGATGGTCTTGATGATTTGAATGGACATATATATTTAATAATATTTTATTGTGTTTTCAGTGAAAGTTTCCACAGCAAATTAGGTTTCTGTTTGACAGTTTCTACACAAATTGTTAGTGATATTAGTTACATTTTTGATGATTTGAATATTTGAGTTTAATAGTTAGAAGTAGGTATGACATTGTTCTTACAGATTTTTACTTGCAGATTTTATTAAGATTTATGGGGTTTAAGATTTATATGATTGATTCATTCATCAGCTGATAGATACTCAATACATGTTTGTATGTTCTTTAAAGAATATACTGTATATTCCTTTGTAATTTATTCTAACAGTCCTTACCATTTAATTGGGGCCTTTTACCCTTATTGTGGTTATTAATAGAGTTAGACTTAAATCTACTTCCTTCATATTTGTTTTCTGTTAGTCCCATCTGTTCTTTGTTTTTTTTTCCCCTCTTTTTTAAAACTTTCTTTTAGATTTTTTTTTTATGATTCTAATTTATCCCCTTGTTGGTTTATTATCTATAACTCTGTGTTATTTTAAAAATTGCTTTAGTATTTATAGCATACATATTTACCTTTACAGTTTAGAATATAACTTCTTTCTGCCCAGCAGTGCCATAAATTCCACACTTGATTTTGGTTATTTTTAAGTGTCAGTTATCTCTTAAAGGGACTTAATAAGAAAGAAATCTCAAACACCCATGTAGTTACCACTTTCAGTGTTCTTCATTCCTTTGTATAGGTCCGTATTCCATCTGATATCACTTCCATTTTCCTTCTGTCTTAAGGAATTTAAAAAAAAAAACAAAAAACATTTCTTGTAGTGCAGGTCTGCTGGTGAGAGTTTTTTTTTTTTTAGCTTTTGTAGGCCTGAAAAAATGTTTGTGTTTTTTATAAGAAATATTTTCGCTGCGTATTGAATTCTAGGTTGACAGTTATCCCCCCTGCCCAGTGCCTTTTAAGATGCTCTTCATCCACTGTCTTCTTACTTACAATGTTTCACATAAGAAGTCTGCTGTCATCTTTGTTCTCTGTATGTAGTATGTCTTTTTTCCCTTGACTGCTCTTACTGTTTTCTCAGTGGCTGGTTTTGATCAATTTGATTAACATGCCTTTGTAATTTTCTTCATGTTTCTGGTGGTTGGGGTTTATTGACTTCTTGGGTCTGTGGGTTTATAGTTTTCATCAAATTTAGAAAAATGTTGGACATTCTCAAAATATTCCTCTCCTTTGGGGACTTCAGTTATACATATATTAGGCCACTTAAAGTTCTCCCATAGCTCACTAATGTTCTGTTTATTTATTTTTAGTCTTTTTTCCCCCTCTGTTCACGTGTACCTTGTTTTATGTGCTTCGCTTTATTGCGCTTTGTAGATACTGCAGTTTTTACAAGTTGAAGGTTTGTGGCAACCCTGCGTCGAGCAAGTCTGTCGGCGCCATTTTTCCAACAGCATGTACTCACTTAGTGTCTCTGTGTCACATTTTGGTAATTCTTGGAATACTTCAGACTTTTTCATTATTGTTACATCTGTTATGGTGATTTGTGATCAGTGATCACTGATGTTACTATTAAAATTGTTTTGGGGTGCCACGAACTGTGCCAGTGTACGATGGTGAACTTAATTAATAAATGTTGTGTATGTTCTGACTACTCCACTGACCGGCCATTCCCATGTCTCTCTCCTTCTCCACGGGCCTCCCTATTCCCTGAAACATGACAACGTTGAAACTAGGCCAGTTAATAGCCCTACAGTGGCCTCTAAGTGTTCAAGTGAAAGAAAGAGTTGCATATCTTTCACTTTAAATCAAAAGCTAGAAATGATTAAGCTTGGTGAGGAAGTCATGTTGAAAGCCGAGATAGGCTGAAAGCTAGGCCTCTTGTGCCAAACAGTTAGACAAGTTGTGAATGCAAAGGAAAAGTTCTTGAAGGAAATTAGAAGTGCTACTCCAGTGAGCACACGAATGATAAGAAAGCAAAACAGGCTTATTGCTGATACGAAGAAAGTTTTATGGTCTGGATAGAAGATCAAACCAACTACAACATTCCCTTAAGCCAAAGCCTAATCTAGAGCAAGGCGTGAACCCTCTTCAATTCTATGAAGGCTGAGAGAGGTGAGGAAGCTGTAGAAGAAAGTTTGAAGCTAGCAGAGGTTGGGTCATAAGGTTTAAGGAAAGAAGCCATCTCCATAACATAAAAGTACAAGATGAAGTAGCAAGTGCTGATGTAGTTGCAACAAGTTATCCAAAAGATTTAGCTAAGATAATTGATGAAGGTGGCTACACTAAACAACAGATTTTCATTGTAGAGGAAACAGCCTTATATTGGAAGAATACGCCATCTAGGACTTTCATAGCTAGAGAGGAGAAGTCAGTGCCTGGCTTCAAAGCTTCAAAGAACAGGCTGACTCTCGTGTTAAGGGATAATGCAGCTGGTGACTTTAAGTTGAAGCCAATGCTTATTTACCATTCCGAAAATCCTAGGGTCCTTAAGAATTATGCTAAATCTACTTTGCCTCTGCTCTATAAATGGAACAACAAAGCCTAGATGAGAGCACAACTGTTTACAACATGGATTACTGAATATTTTAAGCCCACTGTTGAGACCCAAGACTCAGAAAAAAAAGATTTCTTTCAAAATATTACTGCTCGTTGAGTCCAAAGGACTAATCGACTGCATAAACTACAGCCTCCACCAGCCTGAGCACAGAACTAGATGATGCCTGGCTACCACCACCAACTGCTCTGAGAGGGATCACTGAGGGTTCTGGACAGAGCAGAAGAAAAATGTAGAACAAAATTAAAATTCACAGAAAAGACCAGACTTAACTGATCTTACAGAGACTGCAGGAATCCCCAAGACTGTGGCCCCTGGACACCCTGGTAACTCAGAACTGAAGCCACTCCTGAAGTCTTCCTTTCAGCCAAAGATTAGACAGGCTTGTAAAACAAACAATAACATGTGAGGAATGTGCTTCTTAGTTGAATCAAGTATAGGGGACCTAATATGCAATACCTGCCCAAAAGCAAAGACAAGAAGGCAGGAAAGGACAGGAAACCTGAGTGAATGGACATGGGTAACCCAGGGTGTAAAGGTAAAGAGGGAGAGTGCTGACACATGGTGAGGATTGCAACCAATGTAACAAAACAATTTGTGTATAAATTTCTGAATGAGAAAAAAAAATATTACTGCTCATTGACAGTGTGCCTGGTCACCAGACATCTGATGGAGATGCCCAAGGAGATTAATGTTGTTTTTATGTGTGCTAACACAAGATCCATTCTGCAGTCCATGCATCAAGGAGTAGTTTTAACTTTCAAGGCTTATTATTTAAAAAATACATTTCATAAGGCTGTAGATACCATAGGAGACTCTGAAAGTTGCTCTTGCATGTAGAGTAGCTAAAGTAAAAGGAAGAAATGATAAAGTAAAAGAGTTGAACAGAATATTTCAAAGGGTGGCTCGAGAAGACAAAGTAAAATATTTTAATGAAATGTGCAAAGACCTGGAGTTAGAAAATTAAAAGGAAAGAACACATTTGACATATCTCAAGCTGAAGGAACTGAAGAAAAAATTCAAGCCTCGAGTTTCAATATAGAAGGATTCTACAGGTAAAATATTGAATGACGCAGGAATCATTAAAAGAAGTTGGAAGAAATACACAGAGTCAAACTGTACCAGAAGAATTGGTTGATATTCACCCATTTCAGGAGGTAGCATATGATCAAGAACAGATGGTACTAAAGGATGAAGTTGAAGCTGCATTGAAGGCATTGGTGAAAAACAGGGCTCCAGGAGTTGACAGAATACCAACTGAGATGTTTTCAACGAGCAGATGCAACGCTGGAAGTACTCACTTGTCTATGCCAAGCAATTTGGAAGACAGCTAGCTGGCCAACCAACTGGAAGAGATCCATATTTATGTCTGTTCCCAAGAAAGGTGATCCAACCAAATGTGGAAATTATTGAAAAATATCATTAATATCACATACAAGTAAAATTTTGCTGATGAGCATTCAAAAGCGGCTGCAGAAGTACGTCGACAGGGAACTGCCAGAAATTCAAGCCGGATTCAGAAAAGGACATGGAATGAGGGATATCGTTGTTGATGTCAGGTGAATCTTGGCTGAAAGCAGAGAATGCCAGAAAGATGTTCACCTGTGTTTTATGGCCTACACCTCGACGTAAAGAAAACAAAAATCCTCCCAACTGGACCAATAAGCAACATCATGATAAACAGAGAAAAGATTGAAGTTGTCAAGGATTTCATTTTACTTGGATGCACAATCAGTGCCCATGGAAGCAGCAGTCAAGAAATGAAACTACGTGTTGCATTGGACAAATTTGCTGCAAAAGACTTCTTTAAAGTGTTGAAAAGCAAAGATGTCACTTTAAGGACTAAGGTGTGCCTGATCCAAGACGTGGTGTTTTCAGTTGCCTCAAACGCATGTGAAAGCTGGACAATGAATAAGGAAGATGGAAGAAGAATGACACCTTTGAATTATAGCATTGGCGAAGACTATTGAACATACCACGGATTGCCAAAAGAAATGAACAAATCTGTCTTAGAAGAAGTACAGCCAGAATGCTGCTTAGAAGCAAGGATGGCAAGACTTCATCTCACATACCTTGAACATGTTACAAGGAGGGACCAGTCTCTGGAGAAGGACATCATGCTTGGTAAAGTAGAGGATCAGTGAAAGAGAGGAAGACCCTCAGTGAGATGGTTGACACAGTAGCTGCAACAATGGACTTAAGCATAACAATGATTTATGAGGGTGGCGCAGGACTGGGCAGTGTTTTGTTCTGTTGTACGTAGGGTCGCTATGAGTCTGAACTGACTTGATGGCGCCTCACAAAAACATGCCTCTTTTATTTTTTGTTACTGTCTGTTGCCATGTCTTCAAGTTCACTAATATATTCTTCTGCAATGTCTAATCTACCATTAATCCCATACAGTGTTTTTGCATCTCAGAAATTGTAGTTTTTATCACTAGAAGTTAAATTCTTGTCTTTCTTGTCTCTACTTTACATGTTCAGTTTTTCCCCAGTTTTTTGAATGTATAGAATTCAGGTATAGTAATTGTTTTAATGTCTTTGTCTGCTAATTTGAACATCTGTGCTACTTTTGTGTGAGTTTTCATTGATAAGTTTCTTTTCTATTCATGATGTGTAGTATTTTTCTATTTCTTTGCATGCCTGATACTTTTTGATTGAATACTAGACATTATGACTTTTATTTTGTTGACTGCTAAATAGATTTGTATTTCAATAAATATTTTTGAGCTTTGTTCTGGGGCACAATAAAGTTACTTGGAACACTTTGGTCTTTCTGAGTCTTGCTTTTAAGATTTGTTAAGTCGGACCAGAGTAGTGTTTAGTATTGTTATGTGCCATTGAGTTGATTTTGAATCATAGTGACCCCATGTGACAATGTAGAACTGCCCTATAGGGTTTTCTTGGCTGTAATCTTTATGGCAGCAGACTGCCGATTCTTTCTCCCATGGAGCTACCGAGTGGGCTCAAACTGCCAACCTTTCGGTTAGCAGCTGAGCATGTTTAGTGTAGCACCAGTTATATCCCACTGCTGAAGCAAGACCATTCTGAGTACTCTACCCATTTCTCTAGAGAATTATGAAATTTTTTAATCTGGCTTTTGGGAACAGGAACTGTTCACAGCCCTGTTTAAGTGCTGAAGGAGCCCTGGTGGCACAACCAATAAGCGCTCGGCTGCTAACCTAAATGTTGGAGGTTTGAATCTACCCAGTGGCTCTGCAGGAGAAATACCTGGTGATCTGCTCCCGTAAAGGTTACAGCCTAGAAAACCCTGTGGGTCAGTTCTGCTTTGTCGCATAGAGTTGCCGTGAGTTAAAATCGAGTCAACAGCACGTGACAACAATTACAGTGTAAGTGTTGATTATTCTTCCCTCTAATCTTTTCAAGTGGTTCTTTTCCTGGTCTCAGGTAGTTTCCTAACACACACGTGCTGATCAGTATTCTGCTGAACACTCAAGAGAGACCTTTTGCAGATCTTCATAGTTCTCTTTCTGTGCCACCCTCTTTTACGTTACTCTGTTGTGTGATTCTAGCCACCTTGATTTCCCTGTATTCTCAGTTCTGTCTTCTCAATACCGGACTCTGCCTTGGTATTCCTTCTTGTGCCATGATTAGGAAAGTCTCTTAAAGCTTACTTTGTTTTCCATGTCACGGGGGGTCTTTCTCTTTTGTTTCTTTATGTCCAGTATCTTGAAAACTTGCTTAAATTTTGTCTGTTTTTTTAATTTGTTTCAGGTGGGAGAGTAAATCTGGTCTCTATTACTCCATCTTGGCCAGAAGTGGAAGTTCTGTGATTCCTAATTAAGTTTTTTTATGGAACTCTTAATCATGTACAGAGGTATAGAGAAGTGTAATTAATCCCCATGTACCCATCACCAAGCATCAATAATTATCATCTCTGTCCGAGCCAGGCTTGTTATAGCTACACTGTTCTCCTCATCAACCCCTCTGATTATTTTTCTTATACATATATTATTTAATTTAATCTCTATAAAAAGCCTGTGAATTGGGTGTGTTTTTCTGCTATTACATATAACAAAATGAGTCTTATTGAGATTATGTAGCTTGCCATAGAGTAAATAAATTACATTATGCTGTTGTTGTTAGGTGCCATTGAGTGGATTTCAACTCATTGCGACCCTATCTATGTACAATAGATTGAAACATTGCCCAGTCCTGTGCCATCTCATGATCGTTGTTATGCTTGAGCCCACTGTTGCAGCCACTGTGTCAGTCCATCTCGTTGAGGATCTTCCTCTTTTTCACTGACCCCCTACTTTACCAAGCATGATGTCCTTCTCCAGGGACTGATCCCTCCTGATAACATGTCCAAAGCGTGTGAGACGAAGTTTCACCATCTTCACTTATAAGGAGCATTCTGGCTGTACATCTTCCAAGACAGATTTGTTCTTTCTTTCGGCAGTCCATGGCTTATTCAGTATTCTTTGCCAACACCATAATTCAAAGGCGTCAATTCTTCTTTGGTCTTCCTTATTCATTGTCACGCTTTCACATGCATTTGAGGCGATCAAAAACTCCATGTCTTGGATCAGGCACACCTTAGTCCTTAAAGTGACATCTTTGCTTTTTAACACTTTAACAAGGTCTTTTGCAGCAAATTTGCCGAATGCAGTGCATCTTTTGATTTCTTGACTGCTGCTTTCATGGGCGTTGATTATGGATCCAAGTAAAATAAATCCTTGACAACTTCAGTCTTTTCTCTTTTTACCATGATGTTGCTTATTGGTCTAGTTGTGAAGATTTTTGTTTTCTTTATGTGGAAGTGTAGGCCATACCAAAGGTTGTGGTGTTTGATCTTCATCAGTAAGTGCTTCAAGTCCTCTTCACTTTCAGAAAGCAAGGTTGTATCATTTGCATAACACAGGTTGCTACTGAGTATTCCTGCAGTCCTGATTCCTCGTTCTTCTTCACATAGTTAAGCTTCTCAGTTTATTTGCTCAGTATATAGATTAAAGAAGTACGGTGAAAGGATACAACCCTGACACACGCCTTCCCTGATTTTAAACTGCAGTATCCCCTTGTTCTGTTTGAATGACTGCCTCTTGATCTATGAACAGGTTCCGCACAAGCACAATTAAGTGTTCTGGAATTGCCATTCTTCTCAATGTTATCCATAATTTTTATTATCCACACAGTCAAATGCCTTTGCATAGTCAATAAAACACAGGTAAACATCTTTCTGGTATTCTCTGCTTTCAGCCAAGATCCATCTGACATCAGCAATGATATCCCTCGTTCCATGTCCTCTTCTGAATCTGGCTTGAACTTCTGGCAGCTCCCTGTTAATATACAGCTGCAACTGCTTTTGAATGATCTTCAGCAAAATTTTACTTGCGGGTGATTCTAATGATATTATTTGATAATTTCCACATTCTGTTGGATCATCTTTGGAATGGGCCCAGATATGGATCTCTTCCAGTTGACTGGTCAGGTAACTGTCTTCCACATTTCTTGGCATAGACGGTAAGCACTTCCAGCACTGCATTTGTTTATTGATACATCTCAATTGGTGTTCCGACAATTCCTGGAGCCTTGTTTTTCACCAGTGCCTTCAGTGCAGCTTTGGCTTCTTCCTTCGGTGCCATTGGTTTGTGATCATAGGCTACCTCCTCAAATAGTTGAGTGTGACCAATTCTTTTTGGTACAGTGACTCTATATTGCTTCCATCTTCTTTTGATGTCTCCGGCATCATTCAGTGTTTTGCCTACTGCAACTTGAGACTTGAATTTTTTCTTCAGTTCTTTCAGCCTGGGAAATGCCAATTATGTTCTTCGCTTTCTAATTCTAGGCCTTTGCACATTTCATTATAATACTTTACTTTGTATTCTCAAGCCACTGTTGGAAATCTCTAGTCAGCTCTTTTCATTATTTCTTCCATTTGCCTTAGCTACTCTATGTTCAAGAGCAAGTTTCAGAGTCTCTTCTGAAATCAATTTTGATCTTTTCTTTCTTTCCTGTCTTTTTAATGACCTTTTGCTTTCTTCATGTATGAAGTGTTTGATGTCATCCCGCAGCTCGTGTCGTCTTCGTTCATTAGTGTTCAGTGGATAAAATCTGTTCTTTAGGTGGTCTCTAAATTCATGTGGCATATACTGAATGTGATACTTTGGCTCTCGTGGACATTTTTTAATCTTCTTCTGCTTCAAGTTGAGGATGCATAAGGATCAGTTGATGGTCTGAACCTCAGTCAACCCCTGGCGTTGTTCTGATTATATTGAGCTGCTCCATAGTCTCTTTCCACAGATATAGTCAATTCAATTCCAGTGTCTTCCATCTGGCAAAGTCCATGTTTATAGTCCTCATTTATGTTGTTGAAAAAAGATATTTCCATTGGTCTTGTAAAATTCTATCATGTGATTTCCAATACCATTTTTATCACTAAGGCTGTTTTTTCCAACTACCGATCCTTCCTTTTTATTTCCACCTTTTGCATTCCAGTCACCAGTAATTATCACTGCATCTTGATTTCATATTTGATCAAATTCATACTGCAGAAGTTGGTAAAAATCTTCGTCTTTGACATTAGTGGTTGATGATTAAATATGAATAGTAGTCGTATTAACTGGTCGTCCTTGTAGGCATATAGATATTAATGCTAGCACTGACAGCATTGTACTCCAGGATAGATCTTGAAGTGTTCTTTTTGGTGATGAACGTGATGCCATTCCTCTTCAACTTGTCATTCCTGGCATAGTAGACCATATGATTGTTCAAAGCAAAATGGCCAGTACCGGTCCATTTCAACTCGCTAATGCCTAGGATATTGGTGTTTTATGCATTTCATTTTTGTCAACTTCAATTTTCCTGGATTCATACTTCCTATGTTCCACATTCCGATTATTAATGGATGTTTGCAGCCGTTTCTTCTCATTTTAAGTCATGCCACGTCAGCAAGCGAAGATCCTGAAAGCTTGAGTCCATCTATGTCATTAAGGTCGATTCTACTTTGAGAAGGCAGCTCTTCCCCAGTCGTATTTTGAGTGCCTTCCATCCTGAGGGACTCATTTTCCGGCTTTATATCAGTGTTTCTCTCCTATTGACAAGGTTTTCACTGGTCAGTTTCTTTTTAGAAGTAGATTGCCAAGTCCTTTTTCCTAGTTTGTCTTAGTCTGGAAGCTCAACTGAAACCTGTCCACCATGGGTGACCCTGCTGGTATTTGAAGTACTGGTGGCATAGTTTCTAGCATCACAGCACCATGCAAGCCACCACAGTACGCCAAACTGACAGACCAGAGGTGGGCTTTAAATTAAAAAAAAAGAAAATTAGTAAAATTTGTTTATTCTTAAAAATATTTTTACATTTTCCCATTCTTATAATTATTTGTGTATATGAGTTGTTTTTCCTATCAGAGTTTGAAGTTCTCATGGGGAGAGAGATACTTTATGTGAGTCTTTGTGGTCTTTAGAAAGTCTCTTTTTGTATCTCAGCTTTTGTATAAAGGAGATAATAATGTAACTATATTGTAGGAGTATTGTGTGTCTTAAATAGGTTAGTTTATATTACATGCCTAGAACAGTGTGTTATGTATATTATAGTACAGTGTACAATGCTTTATATATAGTAGGTGTTCAGTAAAGTATTTGGAATGTTGATGAATGAATTAAACTGAACATTATTCTCAATTTTCATAGAGATTAATTAATATAACTATAAACTGTAGACTTTTCTACATTCAGTGTTGACTTATTTGTTTTTGGTGAGTGTATACCCAGCCAAAAATATACTGTTTTAACAGTTTCTACATGTACAATTCAGTGGCATTGATTACGTTCTTCAAGTTGTGCTACCATTCTCGCTATCGTTTTCCATATGTTAAGCCACCGTTATATTAAACTCACTGCCCCCTAAGCTTTCCATCCAACTTTTTGAATTGCCTTCATCAATTTGTTCTCACATAGATAATTCTTTAAAAGAGCACAAACTCAAAGCAGACATACTTTACTAGTTAAGATAAACTATTTTTTTGTTTAATGAAGACTTCAAGGAATAGTTTTGGTTTAACATTTAAAGTCATATATTATTTCAGGAAGTATTTTTTGAGGTATCCAGCCTCATTCGCTCCAGAAAGTCTAGATTCCCTTGAGAATTTGTAATATTTTTCCACATTTTTCTCCCTTTACATCAGGATTCTTCTGGTGTCACGGCAGAGGAGTTATCTACAACCAGTATTTGTTCATTTGTGTTTTTCATCTATTCACTCATTCATTTAAGAAATAATAATTGAGTGTCTCCTATGTACTAGACACTGGTGCCAAGTGTTGGAGATACAGTGGTGAATGAAGATTATGTCTGCCCATAAGGAGCTTACATAAATATTCTGTTACTAATTGAAATATGAGTTCTATAAAAGAGAATAATGGAAATGAGCCTATATTAGCATATATTACATTAGCTTTTCCTGTTTGAGAATAAGTCTAAAGAATTCTCTTTGGTCAACTAAATTGTTGCATCTTTATTTTGCTTGCTTTAGAAATAACTAGAATATCAGCCATTGTGTTCAGCATGATAGCTTTGGCTGCCAACATTGTTATTCCTAACAATAACAATAATCAGTGACTATCCTTACTTCATGTTAATGAACTTTTTGGCATCTCTTAGATCCCAAAAGTAATGTTCTTAAAGTATTGTTTCAAATTATAGTTCTATTTATATAGTGATTACTGTAAAATTAGCTTTATTGAGAATACAAATATGAATTGAATTCCATTTTTATAGTTAGGAGGGTGGCTTTAAAATTTGCAAATTCTTGATTTTAATATTTGTGATTTCGTATTTAGGATTGTTTCTGTTTCTCTACATATTAGGTATTAACTCCACAAAAACTGGAATTGTTAAGAGCCCAAATACAACAAGAATTAGAAACTCCAATGAGAGAGCGTTTTCGGAATCTAGATGAAGTAAGTAATTCATTTAGAAAAGCCATGCATTTATTTTCATGTGACTGTAAGGCTTTATGAAAAGCATTGTTTTCCTGCTCAAACACCCTGCAGTATCTCCCGTTCTTTCTCAGTCCTAATAGTGGCCTCTGAGCCCCATCACTTTTCTGATCTCCTTTCCTCCAGCTAGAAACCCTGGTGATGTAGTGGTTAAGAGCTATGGCTGCTGACCAGAAGATTGTCTGTTCAAATCCACCAGGTGCTCCTGGAAACCCTATGGGGCAGTTCTACTCTGTCCTGTAGGGTCACTATGAGTTGGAATCAACTTGATGGCAGTGGGTTTTTGTTGTTTATCCTCCATCCACATTGGACTCCTTGATGTTTCTTTGATTTGTTGGTAATGGGGCAGTTAAAGACTTTTTGCTCTGTTACTTGTGCCTTAAACACTCTTCCTTCAGATGCTGCTTGGCTAACTTCCTCATCTCTTTTAAGTCTTTGCTAAAATGTCAACTTCCCTACAACTGCCACAGCCACCACTGACTGCTCTGACAGGGGTCACAATAGAGGGTCCTGGACAGAGCTAGAGAAGAATGTAGAACAAAATTCTAACTCACAAAAAAAGACCAGACTTACTGGCCTGACAGAGACTGGAGAAACCCCGAGAGTATGGCCCCCGGACACCCTTTTAGCTCAGTAATGAAGTCACTCCTGAGGTTCACCGTTCATCTAAAGATTAGACAGGCCCATAAAACAAAACGAGACTAAATGGGCACACCAGCCCAGAGGCAAGGACTAGAAGGCAGGAGGGGACAGGAAGGATGGTAATGGGGAACCCAAGGTCGAGAAGGAGAGTGTTGACATGTTGTGGGGTTGTTAACAAATGTCACAAAACAATATGTGCACTAATTGTTTAATGAGAATCTAGTTTGTTCTGTAAACCTTCATCTAAAGTACAACAACAAAAAAAAGAAAAAAAGAAAATGTCACCTTCTCACTGAGGCCGACTTTGACCTTCCCCTCTGCCCTAATTTAATACTGCAGCTTGTCTTTTTATCACTGCTTAGACCTCTGGATTCTCCCCTGCCTTGCTCTAATTTTTTATCTTTTCTCTGGTACTTATCATCTCATATGCTATACAACTTACTTACATATTAGTGTTTATTGTTTCTTTTCTGTTTTGTTCCCTTTAGAAAGTAAGCTCTATGACAGGTGGAACCTTTATCTGTTTTGCTGTTACATCCAAAGTTCATAGAGCAGCTCCTGGCATGTAGTAGTTTCTCAGTTAATATTTGTTGAGTGAAAGAATGAATTTTCTAGAACAGTTCCTGGCATATAGTAGTTTCTCAGTGAATATTTGTTGAGTGAAGGAAAGAATTTTATGTAAAAATTTTTTAGTTTTACTTCAGGTTGAGACCAGTCTCCTAATAAGAAATGTTGGTATAATATGTCTAAATGTTTATTACGGGTACAGGAAAAGATTGTAAATATTAAGTATATTAGGTACTATGCTAGACGTTTTATGTATGTTACCTTATTTGACAAATATACCAGGCCTTGTACATACAATTGAGTATTGTCCGTTTCAGATGAACTCCTTTGGGAAGCTGTAGTCTCGTGATGTTGCCATTGTACGAAACAATTATGGAATACCTCTTTTATAGTGGCTTACTGGGTTGGTAATATATTTTGAATATCCTTTATTGTGGCAATTTATTCATAGCCAAGGTAGATGATCAAGCTAAGTAAAAAGATTAAATAAAAGAAAAAAAATCAAAACAAAGTAGGTTTCTAATGAAATCATGAAACCCATTTTCCCAGTTTGTAAACTGGCCTCGAAGAGAAATCTTTGAACTGAAAATTACAGGGGCCTGAGTATTTCAGGAGACATGCTTTCCTCATTACCTAATTTCTGATGCATATTGAAAATACTCTTTGTCTTAGGCTGGGTTTCTCTAGAGAAGCAAAACCGGTAAAGCGTATAAATATATATAGAGAGAGATTTATATCAAGGAAACGGCTCATGCGATTGTAGAGGCTGGAACGTCCCAAGTTTGTGGATCAGGATAGAGGCTTCTCTCGATTCACATAGCCACAGGCTGGTGAACCCAAGATTGGCCAGTCAGAGAACAGGGCTCTTGCTCACAGGCTGTGAAAATCAGTGAATCCCAAGATTGGCAGATAAGCTGATAGCTCAAGTCTCGAGAACCGGACAGGAGGCAGCCATAGGATCCAGTGTGAGCAAAAAGCCAGAACGTCTGCTTATATTTGGATGCAGGCCACACCCCCAAGGAAACTCCCTTTCAACTGATTGACTACTCACAGCAGATTCTGTCATGGACTGATCACATATAAACACTAAGAACCATGGCCCAGCCAAGGTAACACACAATCTTAACCATCACACCTTCTCTCCTGCATCTTTCTGCTCTATTGCCCAGGTCGTTTTGAGTATTCAGAATGTCAGCAACTTTTGTAGAGTGTTAGGAAGCAGGATCCGAGCACCCCAGGGATTGTATGTGATCCCTGTTAGTCAAGAGAGTTGGTGCTCCGTATGTTATTCAGGCTGATGTGTTGAGTTCAACTATTGTTGTAATATTTAATTGAAACTTAAGTTACTATACTAAATATTAAAATAATTTTTTATCTACTTTGAATTAATCTGGTCCAACTTTTAGGGAGGTAGTTCATACTTTATTATAAAATTATTTTTTTCATCTGACTATATTATTTGGAAAGGTGTGCTGCATTCTTAAATATTATTTTATTAAGCCCAGAGGTCAAAACTTTTGGCATACTGTACATTTTTATTTAACATGATTCAGTGAAGACATAAGGTTACCTGAATAGTAATTTGTTGTATTGGCACCTTCTCAGGAATATACTAATTCTGTATGTAGGATAGTTGTCATGAGAACTTTTCCAAGGTTCATTTATGTTCCTGTGAAATTTGTTTATTTATTTAGAGTGGCTGTTGTTATAATTTAAAATTTTATTTGCAAAAGTGGTTTTTTGGAGTAACTAGATTTCATTTATACATTTGTGAAAAACTGCAATCTGCTTTTAATTTAGGAAGTGGAAAAGTATAGAGCTGAATATAATAAGCTTCGTTATGAACATACATTTCTCAAATCAGAATTTGAACACCAGAAAGAAGAATTTGGACGTATTTTAGAAGAAGGAAAAATAAAATATGAGTCAGAGGTGAGTGATTGATTATACTAATCTAGTCATTATCGTTCCAGTCAATAAAATTTCAAGATTATATATTTTTGTAAGTCCCAAATTAGAGTTGATTGCATCATCAAGTTTTATTAATTAGTTGTGAAGTATTTGTCACAAATTGCATCTGCTCTGTGGCAACATTTTTCTTGTGAATGTTCTGTTTTGGCTGTTAGACTTTTCTATTTCTTTCTTCCTTTTTTTGCCCCAGCCAATGGAGATGGGCAACTGTAGGGATTTCCTTCTTGCAGAGTCTCCTTTCTGCCATAGCCACGGAGACAGACTTCTCTTTGCAAATATAGTTTGTCTGTGTGATTCTTTATTTAGCACTTCCCCCTCTGCTTCTTGGAACCAAACCACATCCAGGAGAGCTCTAGTTGCCAGCCTATGCATCTTCTTTCCACTGATATAAACAAGGAGTTTATACCTTAGGGTGTGCCCATCACCTTCGTAAGTGTACTTTGTTCTTTTTGACACCTGCTACTGCAATGTTCTTTATCTGTGGCCTACTTCATTCACTCCTACTCTATCTCCATTGCTTTTGGCAGCCGTTCTACTTATTTTGTGGTTTGTCTCCTAGTTTTGCCAGCAGTGGAGCTTATTATGTTTTTGTTTTTCATCATGTTGCTTTTCGATGATTTTTCAGGATGGAAAGAGAGAAATACCAATTTTATCCTTCTGTATTCAAATCAGAAATCTAATTCAAGTTTAAAGTTTTTAAAAAATAGCTTAGTATCTAGCTGTGTGATACACACTATATACAAATATACCCATATTATTTATTGTATTATCTTTATTTGAAATTAAGCCTTAAAATCTACTTACCTTCTTTTAACAGTTACTAAATACGTATAGTGTTCTAGGCATCTAATAAAAACTAAAATTGTTATTTGGATCAGACTGATTTATTTTCATCAGTGAGTAAACTATTCTGTGATTAATATGTAAGAAGCTGTATGAACTTTGGATCATTTGAGTCTGTTAACAATATAAATCACCCTCCCCACCAAAAAAAAATTCTGACTCATAATGACCCTATAGGACAGAGTAGAACTGCCCCATAGGGTTTCCAAAGCTGTGATCTTTCAGAGTCAGACTGCCACACCTTTCTCTCGTGGAGTGGCTGGTGAGTTTAGACAGCGGGCCTTTTGGTTAGCAGCCCAGCGCTTTAACCACTGACTTTCTATTAACAATATAGTACCAGTAAACTATATGTGTAATAGACTTTTTCATTTTTAAAATTCTTTAGAGTTTTAAACGCTTTATATATTATCTCACTTGTGTTACAGTAGTGAGATGGGCAGGACTGTATTTATTTTCTCCATTTTTAAATGATGAAACTGAGGTGTAGGATAAGTGACTTGCTCAGACTTACAGAAAGTCAGCAGCCAAGTTAATGGTAGAACTCAGGTATCCCAACTCCTAGCCTAGAGTTTTAAGTTTGAAATTACCAGTGATTTGAAGTTGTCCCTCTAATTAGGGGCCATCCAACAACTGTAATTTTGTCAAGAGGTCAGTTGATCTATACTAATATGATTATAAAAGACTGTGAATCTGAATTATGACAGACTTAAAGGAACCACACGTAAAGCATTTTGTTGTGGAAAATAGGAATTATGAAGATCTCCAGCCTAAAATGAAGAGCACATGGTTAAGTGTTTGGCTGCTAACCAAAGGACACAATTTGAATCCATCAGCTGCTCCTTGGAAACCCTACGGGGCAGTTCTGCTCTGTCCTCGGGTGTCGCTATGAGTCGGAATTGACTCGATGACAGTGGGTTTTTTGGTTTACTGGGAAGTTACTATAAATAAAGTGGTGGTTTATTTTATACTTTGCTTTTAAAATCTAATGATGATGTTTATCTGGTAACAATTATTTGTAATCTCTGGTTTCTTAGTTTTGTTTTCTTAAAGAAGGAAACTGCATTTTAAATCTGATGACTAATCTATTTTTTCACCTGTGAAAGACCAAATGCTATTCATTAAAATTTTTAAAGGGTCAATAGCATCATTAATTTTCATAATTGGAATCTCTTATAACATTCTTAAGGAATCTGAAGATAAGCTGCTAACTAAGAAGTCATAATTAGTAGAAGCCAGAAAAGTAAAACTTTCTGATAAGATTGAAGTTCTTTTCCTTCTACTTCCCAGTTGATTTTTCAGAAGCATTATTAATTAGTGGATAACTGAGCATTTGCTTTAGTTCCATCACTTATCTTTATACTCTAGTTTCTATACACAGTAACAGTAAAATGCAATGAAGTGATTGTGAATCAGGGCACAGCAGAAAAATGTCAAGGTAGAGCCTACTCTTGCCATCATCAGATTCTACAGTTTCAACTACTATAAAATATATTAATTTGTTGTAATAAAAATAGTTGGAATTTCTTGCATTAATTAAGGACTCATGCCATGCTTGTGCATTTTTACTTCTACAGATTGAAGAAATAACTGAACATTCTTTAGTGTTTTGGCTTTTAGGGAAATACTTTAGGAAGACTTTGCTAGTGTTTTCCTGAGAAGTGCTCCAGGAATTCATATCTCTTTCATGATATTCTGAATAAAAAACAATATATGAAAGAATATATCTTTATTTTATGAAAAAGATAACGCCATGATTTCTCAATGCATTTTCTCTAAGAATGTAATTAAGCTTTATACAGATGAAATTCTGAAGTTATACACACACATTATTCAAAAGTGATACTATTCTGTTTTCTTTGTTATTAGAACTTTAATTTTATATTATTTTGAAAATAATGAGGAATAATACAGGGAGGTTTAGGTATAGGTAATTATGCTGGTAGACTGAGTGAAAGAAGCAAGGGTAGTTCATTGGGGAGGTATTAAGATCTCAGGAGAAAGGCAGGGAGCACTGCATCATATGAAAAACTATCAAATTAACAATATATAATGACAAGTCACTGATATTCTTCCATCATGCTCTTCAAACTGACTGAGTTTTTCCTTGGCTTTTGTGGTTTGTTACTGTGGGCAGGCAAAAAGCCAGAGTTCCCATGGCATAAAGGAGAACTTTTCTGGGTCCCTGTTATCACATGCTGTTTCTTTCTTACAGCACTGATAGCACAAAGCTGATAAAGTACCTCTAGATTTGATTCTCATCCTGATACGCGTGTTAGTAGACACCATGAAACCTCTCAAAACACTTCCTTTTTATCCTGGGAAGTTCTAATCTGGAGTGCTTCTTCAGGTCTAGATGGTTCCTTTATCTAAAGTGTTCCAGATTCTCCAACCTGCACTCTTCTGAGATTACTGTGAACCACATACAAGAGACAGAAGTCTCCCAAATTACAATTTAATTACCTCACACCTGGAATTCTCTGGGATTGATTTTGGCAGCCTTTTAGAAGGGCTTTGTGAATGTTTAATTCTTTATTCAGTTTCTTTCTTTATTAAACTTTATTACAGTTTCCTGTGCCAGAATGCAGTTTAGCAGTTGAGCACTTGACCACTGTGCCATCAGGGTTCCTGCAAACTTTTTACATCTAAAATAAATATTTTAAAATGTTTATGTATTTATTTAGTGTGAGCTTTGGAACTGACTTAATTTCTATGTGTGTCAGAACTGCACAGATATCCTAATCTGTGAGATAATGTTAATAATAGCACCTACTTCATGGAGTGTTGTTAGGATTTAATAAACTAAAATCTAAAGTGCTTAGACAAGTGCCTGGCACATAGTAAGCCTTCAGTAAATGGTAGCTGTTGGTGGCGTAAGGAGCTCTGGTGCACAGTGGTTAAGCACTTGGCTGCTAACACAAAGGCTGCTAACACAAAGGTTGGCATTTCAAACCCACCAGCTGCTCTGCAGGAAGAAGAGGTGGCAGTCTGCTTCTGTAATGATTGCAGCCTTGAAAACCCTGTGATCAGTTTTACTGTCCTTTAGGGTCACTATGAGTTGAATCGACACCATGGCAGTGAGTTTGGTTTATTGGTGGTGTAAACAGTTTGCTCTGTACTACTAACCTAACTGGAGCCCTGGTGGCGCAGCAGATAAGAGCTCAGCTGCTAACCAAAAGGTTGGCAGTTCAAATCTACCAGCCGCTCTTTGGAAACCCTGTGGGGGCAATTCTGCTCTGTCCTGTAGGGTCACTATGAGTCGGACTTGACTCGACAGCAACGGGTTTGGTTTGGTTTTGGAGCCCTGGTGGTGTAATGGTTAAGAGATTGGCTGCTAACCAAAAGGTCGGCAGCTCAAATCCACCAGCCACTTGTTGGGATCCCTGTAGGACAGTTGTGAGTTAGAATCATCTCAATGGCAACGGTTTGGGGTTTTTTTGGTACTAACCTAAAGTTTGGTGGTTTGAATCCACCCAGCAGCGCTGTGAAAGAAAGGCCTGGTGATCTGCCTCTGTAAAGATTTCAGCCAAGAAAACCCTATGGAGCAATTCTACTCTTTAACACATGGGGTTGCCATGAGTTGGGATCAACTTAATGGCAATGAGTTTTTTTTGTTTTTTTTTTAAATCTACATCTGTGTATATATCTTACTGGTTCTGCTTCTCTAGAGACTCCTAAGACATAGAGTGTTCTCCAACCATAATAGAATCAAACACGTAGTCAGTAACAGAAAGATAGTAGGAAAATCTTCAACACCTGGAAACAGAATGACATACTTCTAAATAATTCATGGGTTAAAGAGGAAATTTCCAGGGAAATAAAAAATATGTGAACCTAAATGAAAATGTAATATATCAAAATGTTTGGGACACAGCTAAAGCAGTACTGAAAGGGAAATTTAGTATAGCAGTAAATACATACATTAAAAAAGAGGAAAAGTCTCAAATGAATCATCTAAGCGCATCTCAGGAATCTGTCTCAGACAAAGAAGAGCAAAATAAATCTAAAGAAAGCAAACAAGGGAAATAATTAAGAGCTGAAATCATTGAAATTGAAAACTGAAAAACAATAGAAAAATCAAGGAAACAAAGGGTAGGTTCTTTAAAAGATCAATAAAATTGACAAACATCTAGCAAGACTGACCAAAAAAAAAAAAGAGAAGGTACAAATTACGTATATTAGAGAGAAACAGGGCTATCACTACAGACCCTGCAGCATTAGAAGGATAACAAAAGAACCTTTGAACAGTGCTACACACATAAATTTGACAACTTAGATAAAATGGTTCAATTCCTTGAAAGGCAGAAACTACCACAACTTACCCAATATGAAACACATGATTGTAGTTGTCTTATAACTATTATGGAGAAGGAGCCCTGGTGGCACAAAAGTTAAGCGCTTGGCTGTTAACTGAAAGGGTGGTTGGTGGTTTGAACCTACCCAGTGGATCCTCGGGAGAAACCTGGCAATCTGCTCTGGTAAAGATTACAGCCTAGAAAACCCCATGGGGCCGTTCTGCTCTTACATGGGGTCGCTATGAGTCGAAATCTACTTGACAGCACCTAACAACAATAGCATAACTACTAAGGAAATTGAATTCATAATTTTAAAACTAACAGAAAGAATGGTTTCACTGCAGAATTCTGCAGTATTTAAAGAAAATTTAAGACCTATTCTATATAATCTCTTCTAGAAGATACAACAGAAAGTAATATTACCATTGAGGGAAACTGGGTAAAGAGTACACAGGATATCTTTGTATTATTCCTTATAAGTGCATACCAAAACCAAACCTGTTGCCGTCGGGTTGATTCCGACTCATAGCGACCCTATAGGACAGAGTAGAACTGCCCCATAGAGTTTCCAAGGAGCACCTGGTGGATTCGAACTGCTGACCTTTTGATTAGCAGCTATAGCACTTAACAACTATGCCACCAGGGTTTCCTATAAGTACATGTGAACCTAGAATTATCTGAAATTGTTTAACTAGAGGAAAAAAAAACTTTTTTTTTTTTTACAAAAAAACTGATAACAGACTTCTTGTTGGAAATAAACAGCCTAAAGAAAAATATATATATAGGTGGTCTAATTTCGGAGTCTGTGTTCTTAACCATTTCTATATGCTACATCATAAAGATAATAAAAGCAAAGATGGATGGAGCAATTAGATATACTACCTTTCTCTTTTGTGTACCCTGGGGATTTAGAGTAGTACCATCATCCTAAATCAACTATTATTCCTAATCCCCGATCGATTTCTATTCAGTTTCCTCTTCAACGTTTGTTATTTTCTGTGTTTTTGATTCATGCCAGTAATGCCAGGGTGAGATAGTATCTTATTGTGGTCTTGATTTGCATTTCTCTAAGGCTAGTGATCGCGAGCATTTCTTCATGTGTCTGTTAGCCTCTCGATTGTCTCCTTTGGTGAAGTGTCTGTTCATTTCCTTTGCCCATTTTTTAATTGGATTGTTTGTCTTTTGTTATAGAGATGTTGGATTTCTCTGTAGATTTTAGAGATTAGACCTTTGTTGGATTTGTCATAGCCAAAAATGTTTTCCCAGTCTGTAGGTGCTCTTTTTACTCTTTCGGTGAAGTCTTTTGATGAGCATAAGTGTTTAATTTTTAGAAGATCCCAGTTATCTAGCTTATCCTCTGGAGTTTGTATGTTGTTAGTTATGGTTTGTATCCTGTTAATGCCATGTATCAGGGTCTCTAGCGTTGATCCTGGTTTTTCTTCTATGATCTTTATAGTTTTTGGCTTTATATTTAGGTCTTTGATCCATTTTGAATTAGTTTTTGTATATGGTGTGAGGTATGGGTCCTGTTACATTTTTTTGCAGATAGACATCCAGTTTTGCCAGCACTATTTGTTAAAAAGACTGTCTTTTCTCCATTTGATGGACTTTGGGCCCTTGTTGAAGATCAGGTGACCACAGGTGAATGGATTTACATCTGAGTTCTCGATTCTGTTCCATTGGTCAATGTATCTGTTGTTGTACCAGTACCAGGCTGTTTTGACTACTGTAGCTGTATAGTAGGTCAGGTAGTGCGAGTCCTCCTACGTTATTATTCTTCTTCAATCGTGCTTTACTTATCTGAGGCCTCTTCCCTTTCCATGTAAAATTAATCATTGTTTTCCATCTCTTTAAAGAATGTTGTTGGTATTTAGATCAGGATTGCATTGTATTTATAGATTACTTTGTAGTATTGTTATTTTCACAATGTTGAGTCTACCTATGCATGAGCATGGTATGTTTTTCCATTTATGTAGATCTCTTTTTGTTTCTTGCAGTAGTGTTTTCTAGTTTTCTTTGTATGGGTCTTTTACATCCCTGGTTAGATTTATTTCTAAGTATTTCATTTTTTTAGGGGCTGTTATAAATGGTATTGTTTTTCTGATTTCCTTTTCATTGTTCTCTTTATTGGTGTATAGGAATGCAACAGATTTTCATATGTTTATCTCATATCCTGCTACTCTGCTGAATAGTTCCAGTAGTTTTCTCGTGGAGTCTTTCGGGCTTACTATATATAGTATATCATCTGCAGATAGGGACAGTTTTACTTCTTCATTACCAATTCGGATGCCCTTTATTTCTTTTTCTTGCCTTATTGCTCTAGCTAGGACTTCCAGCACAATGTTAAATAGGAGTGGTGATAAAGGGCATCCTTGTCTTGTTCCTGTTCTCAAGGGGAATGTTTTCAGCCTCTGTCCATTAAGAATGATGTTGGCTGTTGGCTTTGTATAGATGCCCTTTATTATGTTGAGGAATTTCTCTTCTATACCTATTTTATTGAGAGTTTTAATGAGGAATGGGTGTTGGACTTTGTCAAATGCCTTTTCTGCATCGATTGGGATGGTCATGTGATTTCTTTTATTGTATTTATGTGGTAGATTACGTTGATTGATTTTCTAATGTTGAACCATCCTTGCATACCTAGTATGAATCCTACTTTGTCGTGATGTATTATTTTTTTGACATGATACTGAATTCTACTGGCTAGAATTTTGTTGAGAAGTTTTGCATTTGTATTCATGAGAGATATTGGTCTGTAATTTTCTTTTTTTGTGGTATCTTTGCCTGGTTTTGCTATCAGGGTTATGCTTGGCTTCATAGAATGAATTTGGGACCTCTTCTCTGAATGTTTGGTAGAATTCTCCAGTGAAGCTCTCTGGGCCAGGGCTTTTTTTGGGGGGGAGTTTTTTAAATTACCTTTTCAATCTCTTTTCTTGTTATGGGTCTGTTCAGATTTTCAACATCAATTTGTGATAGTTTGAGTAGGTAGTGTGTTTCTAGAAATTTGTCCATTTCCTGTAGTTTTTCAAATTTGTTGGAGTATAGTTTTTCATAATACTCTGTTGTGATCCTTTTTATTTCAGTTGGGTCTGTTGTAATGTCCCCCATTTCATTTCTTATTTGGGTTATTTGCATCTTTTCCTGTTGTTCTTTTGTCAGTTTGGCTAGTGATTTGTCACTTTTATTGATCCTTTCAAAGAACCAACTTTTGGTTTTGTCTATTCTATTGTTTTTCTATTTTCTATTTCATTTATTTCTGCTCTGATCTTTATTATTTCCTTACTTCTGGTGGCTGTAGGCTTCTTTTGCTGTTCTCTATTTGTTCGAGTTCTGTAGTTAATGTTTTGATTTTATCCCTTTCTTCTTTTCTGATGCGTGCATCTATTGCTATAAATTGACCTGTGAGGACTGCCTTTGCTGTGTCCCAAAGGTTTTGGTATTATGTATTTTTATTCTGGTTTGATTCTAGGAGTTTTTTATTATATCTTTGATTTCTTCTGTTACCCAGTGGTTTGTGAGCAGGGTGTTATTTAGTTTCTATGTAATTGATTTTTTTTCCTTTGCTCTTCCTGTTGTTAATTTCTACTTTGATGGTGTTGTGATCAGAGAAGATGCTTTGTATTATCTCTGTGTTTTGGATTTTGTTGAGGGTTGCTTTGTGGCCTAAGATGCGGTCTGTTTTGGAGAATGTTCCACGTGCGTTGGAAAAGAATGTGTACTTTGCAGCTGTTGGATGGAGTGTTCTATATATGTCTATGAGGTCAAGTTGGCTGATTGTGCCCTTTAGGTCTTCTGTATCTTTGCTGAGTTTCTTTCTAGATGTTCTGTTCTTTACTGAGAGTGGTGTGTTGAAGTCTCCTGCTGTTATAGTGGAACTGTCAGTTTCTCTTTTCAGTGCTGTTAAAGTTTGTTTTATGTATTTTGGAGCCCTGTCATTGGGTGCGTATATATTTATTATGCATATGTCTTCATGATGGATCGTCCCCTTAATCATTATATAGTGTCCTTATTTGTCTTTTATGGTAGATTTTGTTTAAAGTTTATTTTATCTGAGATTAGTATTGCCACTCCTGCTGTTTTTTGGTGGCTGTTTGATATATTTTTTTTCCATCCTTTAATTTTTAATAAATTTATATATTTGTTTCTAAGGTATGTCTGTTGTAGACAGCATATTAATGGATCCTGTTTTTTAATCCATTCTATCACTCTCTGATAGAGAGTGCATTTAGGTCATTTATGTTCAGTGTAATTATTGATATGTGTGAGTTTATTGTTGTCATTTTGTAGTGCTTTTTTTTGTGGTGCTGGCGATTTCTTTGTTCCTCTTACTCTCCTGTGCTGAATTCCTTTTGTTTGTAGATTTTTTTTTCATTTCTTTTGTTTTTGTAGATTTTGTCTTTACTGAGACTTTGTTTTTCGTCTTTATTTTGATGAGTAGGTTTGTTAACTTTCTTTGTGGTTACTTTGAAATTTACCCATGTTTTCCTAAGTTTGAACCAGTGTATTATTACTTGGTATCGCTTTTCCATTAGAAAGTTCTATACCTACACCATTTGTTTGCTCTTTTATTGTTCTGACATTGTTGTCATTTGCAGATTAACCTCCCTGGTTCCCTGTTGTAAATCTTTTGGTTTTGAGTTGTCCTTGAGAGTTCATTTCCTAGGTTGGTATCTGGCTGAAGTGATCTTGTGTCCTAGATTCAGCCAAGCCTTTCATTTTAACTGAGGCCAGAGTGGAAAGGTAACTTTACAAAGTCACACAGCTAGCTGAAGGAAAGAATGTAGAAAAAAAAAAAAGAAAAATAAGTCAGGGACCAAACCCTGGGTTGTTTATATGTAAAGGATGGGAAGAGAGATAGGAGAGAAACACTAATTAGTTGGGCTTTTAAGGGCCTGACTTTGAATGCCATATCTGCCTTCTAGGATAAATTTTATTTTCTGGAAAAAATATTAATTTGCCTGCCAGATAGCGCTACTTACATTTCCCATTTGTGTTTTTAATTCAGTATGTCCAAAACCAAATTGGAATCACTACATGTTAAAACTGGAAATGAGGTCTTCAGTCCAATCTCTCATTTTACCGATGAGGAAAACAGATTTTGCCCTGGGGTGGAGGTGTCATATTTCTTACATTCCCTGATAGCTCTGTAAGCAATCAGTTGTCTCTTGGGCCACTTTTGCCTAGGTTGCAGAGCATTGCTTTAGGATCCTTTTGTCTTAGAGTGGACGTTCTAAACTTGTCTTGGCTACAAACAACCCAGCTCTTTAGAGCAGAGTTTATTTTGGTTTTGTTATTAACAGCTGAATCCTTTCCTTAAGTGATTCAAATCTTAAATTGAAGAAACCTAATATATAAAAAGAGGAGCTTTCCTAGGTTAACTGCAAAGATTGGTGGTGGTGGTAGGGGGCAGGTAACTGGGAAGGTCAAGAAAGGGAAAGAATAAGTTCTGCCCCGATTCCTTGGCCCCCTTATCCCTGCAGGTGGAGATGGGGGACCTCTGAAGTGCCCCCAGAGACTAGGGAGCAGTTTGAAACTCCCTAATTAGGAGGCCCGTGGGGTCCAACAGTCATGGTTGTCGTGAATGACAAGACCACTGGTGTGTCGGCTCTACAGGTTACGCAGTGAATTTTTAATATGCCCTGGAGTAATGATTTTTAGTTCTTTCCTGAACTTAAGAACTAAGAACTAGGCCATCATTACAAACAGGACTTTAATAAACTCTCAGCTATCATTTAAAAACTTCCATCAATCACATTTGTATTTATTTACACAGACAAGCAGCTTTTGGGTGAATTAAGTTGCCTTGAAATAGATAATTTTATTAGTATAGACATAGTCCAAGAATTACTGTCACATGAGGAAAAGATTAGCACTAGTTAGTGTATTGATCTTGCATAAACCCCTGTAATGTTCTGATGAATTTTTAAATACTTGATATATTTTTAATAATTATTTTTATACTATTATTTATCATTTTGAGATTTAGTCAGCAACTGATTAAGCACTATGTTAGACACTATGGGGAGACAGAGGGAAATTAGGACAAGGTCCTTGCCCTCACATTTGAGTCAAGCTGAGTACAGCATGGAGAACATGACATTTTAGATATTTTTCCTTTGTACTCCATTTCACCACCTGAGCTTTCATATTGTGTAATTTTAAATTTTAATTTGCTGACTTGTAAAGCATGTTCCTTACTGAAAATTCAATAATTTAAGGTTGTATGCTTTTCTTTCAAATTATTATTAGATTGCAAGACTGGAGAAAGATAAAGAAGAAGTACATAACCAGCTGCTTAGTGTTGACCCCACAAGAGACAGCAAAAGAGTGGAGCAACTTGTTCGAGAAAAAATCCATTTATGTCAGAAATTAAAAGGTTTAGAGGCTGAAGTAACAGAATTAAGGGCTGAAAAAGAGAATTCTGGTGCTCAGGTAGAAAGTGTCCAAAGAATACAGGTGCGGCAGTTGGCTGAGATGCAGGCTACAGTTAGATCCCTAGAGGTAAGGTTTTAATTGCTTCCCAGTAGAATATGGTATACTTTTTTTAAAGTGCAATTGACAAGCCTTTGATTTTTATAGCATAAGTGTATGCTCACCAATTTAATGCTGACGCATTTGTGGAATCCCAGGTGTATATATTCAAAAGCAGAAAGCTATTAATTCATAAGCAACAGCTATGCTACCCATTTACAATGGGATTATTTATTCTTTGAGAGCCAGATCACCTATCTGACGTAATTTAACTCTTATAATGCCACAGAATAGAAAAAGCAAAATCCAAAAAAATATGTCTGAGTCGCTGAAGACTGGAGTCATCTCAAATCAGAGAGAGAACAGTTTTTTCCTAGATAGTGGTTTCCTTACACTAGGATTCGAGATCTTAAAATCACAAATCCTGCTTGAACAGAAATGCCATACTTTACATATCTTATGACAGCTTCTTGCCAGAGTAATAAAAGTCATCTTGGCTACTAATGCATACAAGCCTTTACTGAATTATTTCCCTGAGTTCATTGGAGAAAGATAAGAGTTGGCAAAGCCAGGCTTATCCTCCTAGGGATATTATTCCCTTATAAAAATTCTTGATTTTCCTCTTAATCAGATATGCTTACTTCTCATAGTTCTTAGTGCCTAACATGTAGCAAATATACCAGTTAAATCATTTTGATATATTTTGACCAGTCCAAAGTGTTTTTCAGTTCTGACAGAATAGTTGCGAAATGATTCGGGTTGGAGGAGAATTAGTGGGCACCTTGTTTGTAATTAAAATCCAATATCCAAATCCAAAATGTTCATTTTTTTTTTCCATCCAGCAGACTGGACAAAGAGTATATTGATGTATTTTGAATATATCATAATAAGCTACCTTCTTATTTCTCAGATGAAGCTTCTAACAGTATTTGCTGGTGTCCTGAACTAAAGTTGGCTGTATCATTGGACTTTAGACATGAAACAGTTTACAGTAAGATTGTTTATGTCACCATCCTCCCATCCTTAATGTATTTCATACAGTGACAGAATAAGTGGGATGGTTGCAGATTTAATTTTATCTTTTATCAGATTAAATGAAAATCAGCACATCAGATTAAACATTTTTCTCTTTGAATTTGTTGGCTAACATTGTGCCCAGAGAGTGTCATTTTATATTTGAGGAAAATAGTTTTTTTTCCCCTAAATTATTTGTTCATATTTGTTATCATATTTAATATATATAGGAAATGAGATGTTAAAAAACTGAAACTTATCCTTTAAATGCCAGATATTTTTTCATTTTAAATATTTTGAATACAGATATTTTTAAAGAGCATTTAGTTTTCCCTCCCTGATTAAAGAATATTATGAATATTACCGACCAGAAATTTTCTTGACAACTTACAGGCTTCATTAAGAATCTTAATTATGTCATGAGGCCAAGAGCTCTTTGCCCATGTTTCAAAAGGCTCCAGATTAGCTGAAGTTTTTGAATTCTTGTATCTCCTGGGTGTGTTTTTTTTTTTTTTTTTTTTTTAGTTTCCTTACTATTAGACTTTCAGTTCTCACATCTTACTGCTATCAAGGAATCCTCTCTTCCATCTTCTAATATGCTTTTTCATATCTACTATAGACTTGAAACCCAAAAAAAATGTGTGTTTGAATTACGACAACAGTAAGAGTAAATAGGTATCAAGCAAGTACTTCAGGTATACTCCCATGAGAGAAGTACATGACTTTTATTTTGTTGGTGGCTGTTGATAATGTTATTTGTCCAGACATCTTTGTTGCATATTTCCTGGTTCTCTCAAATCTTCTGGCAAGGGAGACTATGAGGTAGGTAAGTTCTGTGATAAATACAGTACTATTGTGGTTTGATAATGAAACCTTATTTTTGTATCTAAATTATTATTTCTTTAATTTGATGGAGCAAATATCTTTTATTTGAATTTGACCGAAGTAGTTTGAGAAAATTCTTGTTACTTTGGTACACGTTAATATTGTTGAGGTTTTGAATAATTTTTGGTAGTGTAATTATACATGTATTTTTAAATAGTGCTTATTTTATATAATTGTGAAAAATTGTGAACAAATTTTAAAATATATATTTTTTAATGAAAGGCTGAAAAACAGTCAGCTAAACTACAGTCTGAACGTTTGGAAAAAGAGCTACAATCAAGCAATGAACAAAATACTCTTTTAATCAGTAAATTGCATAAAGCTGAACGAGAAGTAAATATATTGACCAGTAAAGTAAGTCATCTTATGCTTCTACTTCATTCTTTGGAAAACTTGATGCTATAGAATGACAAAGAAATTTTGTGTTAAATTGTTATAGTTCCGTATATTGGAATCTTTTTTATCCTCTCATCGTATCTTCCAGATACATGCAGAATCTGACAAATTCTTACCACCTCCACTTGTGACCACCCTAATCCAATCCATGATGTCTCTAGGCTCAATTATTACAATAGCTTCCTAACTGCTTTTTCTACTCTCTGACTTTCCCTCCACGAGGCTTTTCTCTATAGAGCAATAAAAGTGATCCTTTTAAAATTATTGTCAGATCATGTCATTCTTCTTTTCAAACCTTTCTAAAGAGTTCTCATGTTAGTCAGAGTTAAAATAAAAGTTCTTACCATTCAGTGCTGTGTGCAGTCCGGCCCCAACAACTTTTCTAAGGCCATCACTGTCCATTTCCCTTCCTGTTCACTTTGTTCTTGCCTCACGGGCCTGCTTACTCTTTCTTTGAGCAATCTCACTTTTACCTTAGGGGCTTTGCACTTGTGTGCCTGGTGTGGTCTTCCCTCAGATATTGCCATAGCTTGCTTCCTCACTGCCTTCAAATTTTACCTTATCAGAGAAGCCTTCCTTGTCTTCATTTGATAAAATAGCATCTTCCCTCTCCCTCTGCCCCCACTCTCTATCATCCTTACTTGCTGTACTTTTCTTTAAAGCTACTAACTCCATCTGATATATTTATGTGTTTATTTTTGTCTCTCCCTTTCTCACCCTCACTCGTCCACAAAATGTAAGCACCAAGAGAGCAGATATATTGCTTTCATAACTGACGTATCTCCAGCTTCTAGAACAGCGCTGGCACATGTTTTTATTGTTAGGTGCTGTCAAGTTGGTTCCGATTCATAGCGACCCTGTGTACGACAGAATGAGACACTGCCTGGTCCTGCACCATCCACACAGTTGTTGTTATGTTTGAGCCCATTGTCACAGCCACTATGTCAGGCCATCTTGTTGAGAGCCTTCTTCTTCCTCACCCACCCTCCACTTCACCAAGCACAGTGTCCCTCTCCAGGGACTGATCCTTCCTGAAAACATGTCCAAAGTATGGGAGATGTAGTCTTGTCATCCTTGCTTCTAAGGAGCATTCTGGTTGTACTTCTTCCAAAACAGATTTATTTGTTAAATGAATAAATATCAGCAGCATGATCTGCATTTATGTTGTTCTTTAAAATAATGTAATAATTTGAATATTCCAGAAATGTCTTTTGTATACAAAGTTTTTTTCAGGAACTTTTAGGATTTTTTCCCCCTCAAATGCAATATATATAAGAAACCCAGTAACCAGAAATAGGATAGGTAGATGGATAGATAGGTAGCTGCCGTTAAGTTGACTTCTACTCAGGGCAATCTTACGTACAACAGAATGAAATGTTGCCCTGTCTTAGTGTTATCCTCATAATCACTGGCATGCTCAAGTCCATTATTGTGGCTGTTGTACTAGTCTATCTCACCAAAGGTCTCCCTTGCCCTCACTGGCCCTCTAATTCTTTAAACATGACATCTTCCTCCAAAGGAGCCCTGGTAGCACAATGGTTAAGCACTTGGCTGCTAACTGAAAGGTTGGCAGTTTGAACCTTCCAGCTGCTCCATGGGAGAAAGATGTGGCAGTCTGCTTCCATAAAGATTACAGCCTTGAAAACTCTATGGAGCAGTTCTACTCTGTCATATAGGGTCACTGTGAGTCGGAATTGACTTAACTGGCACACAACAACAACAGTGTCCTCCTCCAGTGATTGATTCAATAATTAATTGAGTCAGAGTTCTGATGTGATCCATAAGGTTTTCTAATTTTCAGAAGTAGATCGCCAGGCCTTTCTTCCTAGCCTGTCTTAGTCTGTAAGCCCCTCTGAAACCTGTCCACCATGGATGACCCTGCTAGTATTTGAAATACCAGTGGTATAGCTTCTAGCTTTATAGCAATGCACAACCGACCATAGTCAACAAACTGACAGATGAATGGCAGAGAAATAGGATAGCAATGATAAGAGTATTTTATAGACTATTACAGTGAGTAAGAATGTCCGCTTTGGAGTTTGGCAAACCAGATTCAGATTCCAATTTTTCCCCTTTCTAGCTGTGTGACCTTGGGCAGTTGACTTTCTCTTTGAGAATTTTAGTGTCTTCCCCTATAAAATGGGGTAAATCCATACCTTGTAGGGTTGTGGCAAAGATTACATTTACTATAGTATAGTATATTAGTACTTTGGGTATCTCCAAGAACTTGGAACTAAGACTGATTCCTGGGTTATGGCTTTCTGGTTGAGAGCAGTTAATATAACCAAACCCATAACAAACCCATTGCTGTCAAGTTGATTCTGACTGATAGCAACCATATAGATTAATATAAAGTCACCTTAAAAACAAAATGTAACCTTAAAAAACAAAATGTTTTCCAAACCAGAAGGAATTTACCTGTTACATGGTAGAAATACATGAATTTATCTAAAGGAATAATGTGTTCATCATAAAGTCGGCCAAGGAATTACCTGAGAAGAGTTAGAGGCAGTGTTTACAACAAAGGGTGAGCGAGTTTTCATCAGCAGAATTTAAGTATTCTGGTCCCATTTAAAAGAGCATTTTTATTGTGAGATGAATACACTACTCTTTTTTAATCTGTGGGCATTAAACAATCAATCTCATTCCCTTTGTTCTGATTTCATGATCAGCAAGCAGCCTTCTTACTGTTATTTGGCTTCCCATGTGGTTCTGTCTGTAGGGAGAGAATGCACTGGTACCTTAGTCCAAGTACCCTTTAGATTTAGAGTATTCTGGTTCCCATTGTAATTTTTTCTTATAATTAATAAATTGGCATTTTGATTTTATATATCATTATTTGTAAGCTGTATTAATGTGAGTCTAACCTTTAGATCTTTAAGTGTGGTGATAAAATCTAGTTTCTGTGTCCACAAGGCCAAAACCATAATGTATTTACCAAGTATTAGATGCCACCCTTGGGAGATAGTCTAACCCAGTTTTTCCCATGACAAACATATACTCTTTTGCATTTGTAGGTATGTGTCTAGTGATTTTAAGTTTTGTCTGAATTTCTATACTTCAGAATTTACAAAGTGGGTTTGTAGCCAGTATCTCATTTAATTCAATAGACATAGCTGACACTAGAAAGAATCAATGAAAATTAGGCAAATAAGATTTTTAACTGTTAAAATTCTTTAATTTCATGTACAGTCTTCTAGTTTATAAGTTGAAATTCAGATATATCTAAATTTTAAAAACTATCATTTTGGAGAAAGTATTGGAGTGCAGTGGAAAAGTTCATGAGCTTTGAGTCAGATGGGATCTATCTTTAAATCCTGACTCATTCACCTCACTGACCACCTATCTCTTACAGAATTTTTGTGAAGATTAAAGATAGTTCTGAACAGAAATAGTAGCTGGTGATGAAAATGATGGTAATGATAATACACAAGTGACGTCTTTAAATGAGAAAATAATATAACATAAAGAATACAGAATTTTGAGGCCATTGTCTAGTTCTTTTCCTCCTGTATCAATAATTTTATATATAACCTTAGGCAAGTTACTTAATCGCATTGGGATCCAGTTTCATCATAGGCCATATGAGGCATTGTTCTAGCATTCCTAAGAACACTTTTAGCCTATTAAGTTTCGGTAAGTTCTACATTTGATTGTAAGTTCTAATTTGATTATTTCCTGATTAACTGCAAGATTGTTTATTCATTCAATAGATATGTATTGAATGCCTACAGTTAGAGTATTCAAAGAAATATAAAACACAAACAAGTAAATTCAGGATACAGGCAGTTCTCTCATGCTTTCTTCCAATTCCAGTATGAATTATTTTCAATTTTGTTAAAAAATTGAGTACCCAGTACTTACAAAACACTGTTCTGGACCTGGGTAGCTAGACTAAACTGCTTGGAATAACCTGAATCGTAGATGGGGCAGCAGGACGTTGGGTATGCTGGGCTTCTGCATGTGGCTTCTGGCTTTTCTTGGGGGCCACCAGGTACTTTTCCTACAGCACATTTTACCTGAGCTTTCTGGCCCACCTGTCTCCTAACCCTGATTTCTCTTCTTTTTCTGTACATGTTTTTCTCTATTGCTCTTTTTTTTTTTTAGAGTTAGAGCATAGATGATTTCTCCCATACTCTGCTGAAGGAAGAAAAGCAATTTAGTATAGTATTATTTATTTCTTTGTGTTTATTTATTAACACACATTGCTAAGAGTTACCTGTCTTTTTAAAGGCACACTTGCATTATTTTGCATATAAATAGAGTATTAAAAATCATCCTTCAACTTTAGACAAACCAAATTTTCACTTGAAATCTTGCATGTGAGAAGATTCCTTTGGAATGATAGATTTTAAAGTAGTATTTCAAAAATGACTGTCACAGTTTTCTTGGCAACTTGAATTTTTTGTCAGTATTTTGCAATTCTAGTAAATAGTTGTTTGCAATGCAAAGGAACACCTGGGGTGTATTTGTCTAAGTTATTCAAATTTGCAAATGTTTGTTAGATTTTAGAACAAAGTTATGCCAGCCACTTACTGTCAGTGTCTTGGGTTAAAAGGCATTACCAAAAATGGCCTTGAAAATGATGGCCTTAAAGATATTTTACTTCAGTGAGGTAAAATTCTTCTAGTCACCTCATAAGGTTTATGATTTGACAACTCTAGTAAAAGATACAGTTTTAAGGAGGCCATCCCACAGACTTATCGTTATTAGCTAGGTGAGTTAATAGCATCTCAGACCTTTGAAAAAAAAACAGAATTCATGTACCTTTTCATTGGAATTTGTATCCAGAGTTTCTTGGATGATATCTTTTTTTCAATTATATTTCTGTTGTCTGCTTGTATATATTGTTTTCTTGTGGGTGTGTAATCTAACAGATTCTGAACCCCTATAAAGTGCGTAGTATCATTTTTAATGTTTATTTAAGTTTTGTTAAAAATACTAGGTGTAGTAATCTCTGAATACTCACTGCTGTTGTTTCAAAAACATAAAGTTCGTGTAAAATGTAAAGGCCAGAATTTTCATGGAAGACATTTTGTAAAAAGCAGGTGGTTTGGCCCAGAGGAGCTTCAGAAGACCATGAATCTCTTAAAATTATATGCAACATTTTAATATTATGTATTTTATTTAGGAAAAGGTCCTTGGGTTTCCTATGATTTTCAAGAGATCTGATCCCAAAGAAGATTAAGACCTAGGAATCTAGAAGCAGAAAGAAATTTTATTATGACTATTTGAGATTTAGTCAAGATTATTCATAGAAAAGCACTATTTTGTCATTTCTGGGTAATTTTCATATAAGTTTTTCATTTTTAATAAATAAAACAATTTCTTTTAATATATTTTTAGGAAGTTAACAATTACTATTAGTGTAAGTATATTCATTTTTTAGGGTTGTAGAAATGTGGAACTAAAGAGAAACTTATATTATTTAGATCCATACATGAGTAATTGAATGCAGAGAGGACAAGTAACTTGCTTAAACATTTACCACTTGTTTGATAGCAAAAGTAGGCCTGGAAGTCAGACCTCACTTGTCTTCTGACTTGCTGTCCAGTGTTCTTTCAGTTTTAATAATTATTTTTGTTGAAAAATGTTTTCTCATTTCAATAAATCTCACAGTGAAATGAATAACAAATTGTTTTTTATTTCGTAGCTATTCTTGGAAGTTGTCATGAAATGAATCAACTTTCTATAAAATAAGATGGTTCTTGTTTTCCACCTCCTATTTAAAACAACTACAGTGTGGTTTGTTAATGATCTGCTATGTCATTGTTAACCTTTTACAGTTAGTATATAATAGCAGGTTATAATTACATTTGTCATAGAGATTGGATTTTCATTGTAGTTGCATTTCTTCACATTTTAAAAGGATTTATAGTTTAAATTCTGCCCGTCCATGAGATTATCATGTACTAAAAACCATTCTACAGAAAGTTTAAGTATTAACATATTTCTTACCTGCTTTCATGTAGTTAAACATTGTTTTATGAGACTAGCTTTCACAGAAAACAGCTATAGAAAGGAGATTCAAAAATGCAAAACTTGTGTCAGCACAAGTTAGCCATTTTATGTAGTGTCATTTTAATCTACAGTTAAGTTGGAGGGATACGTCTTTTGTGGTTAGCAGTACAACAGCAGTGAGTACTCACTTTTCTTTTTGTTTCCTTTATGTGAGGATTTTGCATTAAACCATTTCCTTGTAAAGCTTTCAGGATCTTTCAGAGATGGAGTCTCTTCCAGTAAGGCACTTCTATTTCTTGTCCTTACCCTCTTTGGTTCTGAGACCTTTTCCTGATTTCTTTCTAACTCCAATTGTGATAGGATTTTATTGGGCTCTGTATCCTTAACCCTCCTGTCCCCATCATCTCACACTTTACACATTTGACTTGTATGTATTTGTGGTTTTCTACTCTGATTCCATAGTTTTATACATTAATATGTCAGAATGCACGTTTATATAACCTTTTGTGTTTATATTTATAAAATCCGTATTATAGTAATATACCTAATTTTAGAACCACTTTACCAAAAAAACAAAAAAAAAACCTCATTGTTGTCAAGTCGATTCCGAATCATAGCAACCCTAGTAGAACTGTCACATAGAGTTTCCAAGGAGCAGCTGGTGAATTTGAACTGCGACCTTTTGGTTAGCAGCCAAACACATAACCGCTGCACCACCAGGGCTCCTACCAAAGGGAAGAGATATGGAAAATGTCAGAGAGTAACTCAGATAATTGGAGAGATAAAGCTTTCTTACTTCTGACTGTAAAACAGCTTTTAAAACAGTCCCTAGCACATAATAGGTGCTCAGTAAATATTTGTTGAATGAATGAATGAATACTATTTATGAAATAGATTTATTCAGCCTTCAAAAGGAATGTCCCAAAGAAAATTGAACAATGGGATGTGATGGGTGAATCATATGGAAAGTTTTGACAATTAATTATTCACATTCACTAGGGGCTTAAAAGGAGTTAATGTGCTCAGCTGCTAACCGAAAAGTTGGAGGTTTGAGTCTACCCAGACCTGCCTTAGAAGAAAGCCCTGGCGATTTAGTTCCCAAAAATCAGCCATCAAAAACCCTATGGAGCACAGTTCTATGCTTATACACACGAGGTCTCCAGGAGTCAGAATCAATGGCAACTGGAAAAAAAAAAAAGATGGCGGAGAGGGAGGGGTGCTTAAAAAGAATCAGGTTTTGGCAGTAAAGGTTCAAGTTAGATTTATATCCTGCTCCCCTCCCGCCACAAACACACACCTACAAGTACATACATGTATATTATTCAATTCTGAAGCAAATTCAATTGATTCTTCTTTCTTGCCCCTTTTATTAATCCCTTGCCTTTTAATTGATTTCTTTACCTGCAGTTTTTTAATCCAGCACATTTGCAATTAGAGTTAACTTTCTGAAATAAAGTTGATTGTACTGTTGTTAGGTGCCTTGGGATCAGTTTTCGACTCATAGAGACCCCATGTGACATAGTTAACAGGATAAAATTCTTTTGCATGGTATGCCACTCCCTCTGCTCTACCTATAACACATCCCTCATTGTTTCCAGAGCAGACCATGTGATGTTATACCTCTGTAACATTCTATATGTTATTCCTTTTTCTTAGAGTACCCTTTCGGTCGCCAGCCTTTTTTAAAAGGGAGATTTTATTTTATTTCCCTAAAGATCATTGACTACTGGATTTTAGAAATTTTAGTGAGATGGCTTTTCAAGGCAAAATTAAGCCAGATGATTCCACCCAGTTATTTGTAAACAAGTGACTGAATTTCATTAGGAAAAGGCTGTTTTCTTGGTGTCTTCTGGTGCCAAGTACTGTTGCAGGCACTGAAGCACCTTCCTCCCTGGAAGATGTTTACATTCTATACCGTCATTTCCACTTATGCTTTGGGGTAAGCACTTGATGGCAAGAAAATGACCAATGTTGTTGATAGGTGCCGTTGAGTCCATTCCAACTCATAGCAACCCTATGTACAACAGAACAAAGTACTGTCCAGTCCTGCGCCATCCTCACAGTCATTGTTATGCTTGAGCCCGTTGTTGGCAGCTACTGTGTCAATTCATCTTGTTGAGGATTCCTCTTTTTCGCTGACCCTCTACTTTACCAGGCATGATGTCCTTCTCCAGGGACTGATCCCTGCTGATAACATATCCAAAGTAGGTGAGATGGAGTCTCACCATCCTTGCTTCTAAGGAGCACTCTGGTTGTACTTTTTCCAAGACAGATTTTGTTCGTTCTTTTGACAGTACATGGTGTTCTCAGTATTCTTCACCAACAGAATTCAAAGCTATCAGTTCTTCTTCGGTCTTCCTTATTCATCGTCCAGCTTTCGCATGCACATGAGGCCATTGAAAACACCATGGCTTGGGTCAGGCACACCTTAGTCTTCAAGGTGACATCTTGCTTTTTAACACTTTAAGGAGGTCTTTTGCAGCAGATTTGCCCAGTGCAATGTGTCATTTGATTTCTTGGCTGCTGCCTCCATGGGTATTGATTGTGGATCCAAGTAAAATGAAATCAATTACAACTTTAGTCTTTTCTCTGTTTATCATGATGTTGCTTATTGGTCCCGTTGTGAGGATGTTTGTTTTCTTTATGTTGAGGTGTAATCCATATTGAAGGCTGTAGTCTTTGATTTTCATCAGTAACTGCTTCAAGTCCTCTTCACTTTCAGCAAGCAAGATTGTGTCATCTGCATAACGCAGGTTGTTAATGAATCTTCCTCCAATCCTGATGCCTGTTCTTCTTCGTATAGTCCAGCTTCTCAGATTATTTGCTCAGCATACAGATTGAATAAGTATGGTGAAAGGATACAACCCTGACGCACACCTTTTCTAATTTTAAACCACGCAGTATCCCCATCTGCTGTGTGAACGACTGCCTCTTGATCTGTGTACGTTCCTCATGAGCACAGTTCAGCGTTCTGGAATTCTCATTCTTCTCAATGTCATCCATAATTTTTTATGATCCACACAGTCAAATGCCTTTGCATAGTCAATAAAACACAGTTAAACATCTTTCTGGTATTCTCTACTTTCAGCCAGGATCCGTCTGACATCAGCAATGGTATCTCTGGTTCCATGTCCTCTTCTGAATCCTGCTTGAATTTCTGGCAGTTTCCTGTTGATGTACTGCTGCAGCCGCTTTTGAACCATCTTCAGCAAAATTTTACTTGTATGTGATATTAATGATAATGTTCGATATTTTCTGCATTTGGTTGGATCACCTTTCTTTGAAATAGGCATAAATATGGATTTCTTCAAGTTGGTTGGCCAGGTAGCTGTCTTCTGAATTTCTTGGCATAGACAAGTGAATGTTTCCAGCACTGCATCCGTTTGTGAAACATCTCAATTGGTATTCTGTCAAGTTTGGAGCCTTGTTTTTCACCAGTGCCTTCAGTGCAGCTTGGGCCTCCTCCTTCATTAGCATTGATTCCTGATCATATGCCACCTTCAGAAATAGTTGAACATTCACCAGTTCTTTTTGGTATAGTGACTTTGTGTATTCCTTCCATCTTCTTTTGATGCTTCCTGTGTTGTTTAGTATTTTTCGTACAGAATCTTTCAGTATTGCAACTCAAGGCTTGAATTTTTTCTTCAGTTCTTTCAGCTTCAGAAATGCTGAGTGAGCGTGTTCTTCCTTTTTGGTTTTCTAACTCTAGATCTTTGCACAAGTCATTATATACTTTGTCTTCTAGAGCTGCCCTTTGAAATCTTCTGTTCAGCTCTTTTACTTCATCATTTCTTCTTTTTGCTTTAGCTGCTCAACGTTCAAGAGCAAGTTTCAGAGTCTCTTCTGACATCCATTTTGGTCTTTTCTTTCTTTGCTGTTTTTTTGTTTTTTTTTTGTTTTTTTGATGATAGATTTTTTTTATTATTATTATTATGTTTATTTTATTGTACTTCAGGTGAAGGCTTACAGAACAAATAGTTTCT
>NW_004444055.1:8342736-8354002 GCF_000243295.1 Trichechus manatus latirostris | reverse complement strand
GTATGTCTATTTCTAGCTTTCTGAGGAAACGCCATATCATTTTCCAAAATGGTTGTATCATTTTGCATTCCCACCAGCAGTGCATAAGAGTTCCCATCTCTCCGCAGCCCCTCCAACATTTGTTATTTCCAGTGTTTTTGATTCGTGCCAGTAATGCCGGGGTGGGATGGTATCCCATTGTGGTTTTAATTTGCATTTCTCTAATGGCTAGTGATCGCGAGCGTTTCCTCTCTTTGCTGTTTTTTAATGAACTCTTGCTTTCTTCATGTGTGATGTCCTGGATGTTGTTCCTACAGTCATCTCGTCTTTGATCATTAGTATTCAATGTGTCAAATCTATTCTTGAGATGGTCTCTAAACTCAGGTGGGATATACTCAAGGTCGTACTTTGGCTCTTGTGAACTTGTTCTTTCTTTAGCTTCAGCTTGAACGTGCATATGAGCAGTTGATGGTCTGCTCCATTACCAATAGTAATTTCAATTTTTAATTATTAACAGGTAAAAGAACTTAAGCATTCAAACAAACTAGAAATAACAGACATCAAACTGGAGGCAGCAAGAGCTAAGAGTGAGCTAGAAAGAGAAAGGAATAAGATTCAAAGTGAACTGGATGGTAATATATGATTTCCCATTGTTTTTACTGTTAAGTTTAGATAATAACTCAAAGTAAAATTATTAAAATAGATCAGCCTGAATTTTTATTTCCAGATTTTTGACTTAATTGAATTTTAATCTTAGAGCACATGTAAAATATTTTTATTTTGTTTATATGTTAAATGTTTTGTTAATTCTGTGATCTAAGTTTTTTTTAAAAAAATCAGTCTTATGTTTATGTCATAGTTATAAGATTAATACATAAATTAACAAATTTTAAAAATGGGATTCCATACTTCCTGGGTTTAGTTTTAAATCTATTTAGATCATAGAGTTATTAGTTCCAGGCCGTGTTAAGTCTAAAGAACATAAGGAAGATAAGTAGTGTCCAGGCCTCAAAAAAAATTTTTTTATGTATACCCAAGGCCAAGTACTGGAGCCTAGTTCAGTTTAGGCTTATTTTTAAGTTTCAGGTTAGTCTTAGAATGTCCATCTCATCAGTATTCCTCAGTAATTATATTGTTTCTAACTTTCTTAAGTAGTTAAATAAACTACCCTTGGCCTGTAGCTGTCCTTTGTAGTTTTAGTCAGAGCTTATGATGAATGATTATTCTTATTATCCATTTCTACTTGATGTTAACTCATGGATTTGCATACAGTTAGGGACTACATTTCTTAGGAACTTAAAGAGTTCAGGATCCAGTTCTGCATTCTATTTTAATTTCTGAGTTACATATGAATTTGTTTTAGTTATTCTACCTGCAAAATACTTGCCATCTCTGTATAAGGAAGCAAAAGTTTTGTGAATTCATTGCAAGAACTTGCAACTTCCATGTTGTTTATATTTTGTTCTGCCAAAAACAGGTTTTGAAAGGTTCTTTGATTTTATTAACCCTCTTTCAGCCAGCTTTGTTATGATGTTGTCTATAGTGTGTCAGTGTCATAGAACCCAGGGTGGTCTCCCTAGCTCTCAGGCTTCAAATAAGAAAATGTATATAACCTTTTATTAAAGTGTTTTTGTGTATGTGCTAAATGAGGTAATGACAGAAAAATTAACCAAGTTTTATGTTTGGTTCTTACTTTAAGTTTATCATTAACGTAAAGATCTTTGAGAATATATATCCAGAGAGACTTATTTTCTACATTCTTTTAATTTTCTTACTGTCCTATGAATGCTTGCCCTTAATTGTGGTTTTTCATCTTTATGATAATATTAAATATAGTGCATATTTCTCCTTAAAAATATACTAGGATTACAGTCAGACAATGAAATTCTCAAATCAGCTGTTGAACACCACAAAGTGCTCTTAGTAGAAAAGGATCGTGAATTAATACGTAAAGTACAAGCTGTCAAGGAAGAAGGTTATCAAAAACTTGTGGCATTACAAGATGAAAAGTAAGTACTAAATTACCTTATTTTATGTTAAATCTCCTCGCAAATGAAAACATTCTGCTGTCATACAATCCTGTTTTTAGTTTTTATAACATGATTATCATCTCTTTTCAGGCTAGAACTTGAGAACAGATTAGCAGATCTAGAAAAAATGAAAGTGGAACATGATGTTTGGAGGCAATCTGAAAAGGATCAGTGTGAAGAGAAATTGCGGGCTTCACAGATGGCAGAAGAGTCGGCCAGAAGGGAACTTCAGAGTATTAGGTTATATATGTATATATATTTTAAACTTTTCATTTTGAAATAATTTCAGAGTTAACAAAACATTGTAAAAAGTAATATAAAGAATTTCCATATACCCTTCACCCAGATTGCCCAAATATTAACATCTTACATAATCACAGTATAATAATCAAAACCAAGAAATTAACATTAACATAATCAAGAAATTAAATAAATATTATCATCGAACCTATAGACATTGTTCACATTTTATCAGTTGTCCCACTGATGTCCTTTTTCTGGTCCAGGATCCAGTCTAGGATCACACATTGCCTTTATTTAGTCTCCTTTAATCTGGAAAATATTCTCCTTCTGTCTTTGTCTTTGATGATTTCAGTAGTTTTGAATACTGCTGGCCAATTGTTTTATAGTATGTCCCCCATTTGGGCTTCTCCTATATTCTTCCTTATTAAACTTTGCTTATGCATTTTGGGAAACCCTGGTGGCGCAGTGGTTAAAGCACTTGGCTACTAACCAGAAGGTTTGCGGTTTGAACACACTGGCCGCTCTGCGGGAGAAAGATGTGGCAGTCTGCTTCCGTAAAAATTTAGAGCCTTGGAAACCCTATGCAGCAGTTCTGCTCTGTCCTGTAGGGTTGACACGAATCAGAATCGATTCGATGGCAGTGGGTTTTGGTTTGGTATACATTTTTACCAAAAATAATGCAAAAATTGTTTTGTGTCCTCCTCAGTGCTTCATATCAGGAGATACATGACTTGTCCTCTTACTGGTGATGTTAACTTTGATTACTTGGTTAAGATTTGCCAATTTTTCCATGTAAAATTGCTCTTTTTTTCCTTTGTAATATATAATTATGGGGAGATACTTTGAAACTATGTAAATATCCTCATATTTTCTCATGATAATTTTCTTCCAGTAACTTTAGCATTCTTTGATAATTCTGCCTGAAATAATTATTACTGTAGTGTTTGCTCAATGGTGATTTTCTGTTTCCATCATTCTTTCTACATTTGTTAATTGGAATTCTACTGAAAGGAAGAGCTTTTCTTCTTCCTTTAAATATTATATTTATTTATATCAGTATAGACTCAAGGAGTCTTATTTTATTCTATGAGTTATAATCTTTTATTATATTTCGTTGCTCAAATTGTCTCAGATTTGTCCATTGGGGGCTCTTTCTGTGTCTTTTTGACATGTCCCCATCATTTTTTGAGCTTGTTTTTATTTTCTGGCACCATAATATGTTCTAATACTTTTGTTTGTAGCTTGTACTTTCCCTGCCCCAGCCCTGGAATCACTGTTTTTCTAAGGTGCTGTGGTTCCTTTTTTTTGGAGAGTGGCATTTAGAAACCAAAATCTAAGCTCGAGATATGCTTATTGTTACTAGGATGTCATTGCTTCTAGGTCTTCTCAGTGAAATGAGCTAGGAAGTATATGTATGTATGTACAGATACACATTTATATCTATTTCTGTATTTCATTATATGCGTATATAATAATATATATGATATCTTCAGTTTTGAGTTATGATATTTTGAGTATCCAGTTCATGTTGATATATCTAATGCCAGTCCAATACCATGGAGTTCATTCTAGCCTTTCCGTTATTCTTATTTGTAACTCCTTTGACAAGAGTGAGAAGCCTGGCTCTTATTATGCATAATAAAGCCAAAACCAAACCCATTGTTGTCAAGTCGATTCAGACTCATAGTGACACTATAGGACAGAGTAGAACTGCCCCATAGAGTTTCATAGGTTTATTTATTTCCATAGTCCTAGACTACATATAAAGTAGTTTCGGAATTTCTGATTTGTAGCTCTGAAAGACAGACTTATTAACTAGTGTGTGATATTTGTGTATACTTCTTTTCGTCTTTAGCCTTAGAGCATATAGTCAGAATACTGTTTTCCAAAGTCACTGAGATTAGGTCTATTCTCCCCAAACCTCTTTCTCTGTGGTTATGTTATTTATTTATAAAATAGGATCATTTCTTTCTGTTTTATCCCATTTTGAGTCCTCATCTCATCCTTTTGGATATTATTTATTAATGTATTTGACTGTGTGAAACATCAACATGGTTCTAAAGGACAGAACTATGCAAAATAATATACTCAGAAAAGTGCCACTCTCCTCATCCATTCTTCTCTGTTCCCATGCCCTCATCTTTTCTCATCTACCCCCTTGTAACCAATGTCATTAATTTCTGATTTATCCTTCCTGGTTTTTATTTCCAAAAATGAGCAGATACATGTATGTTTTATATCCCTTTCTTTCCTATATAACAATGTATCCTGAAAATCTCTCCATATTAGTTCATAGAGATCTTCCTTACTCTTTTTTACAGCTGCATAGTGCTCTGTTGTTTGTATGTACCACAGTTTATTCAACTACTCTGCTATGTTTCAGTATTTAGTTTGTTTCCAGTGTTTTGCGATTACAAACAATGCTGTGGTGAATAATCTTGTACATGTATACATTTTCATGTTGTTGAAGGTATATTTTCAGAATAAATTCCTCAAGTAAATAGGTGGGTCAAAGGGAAAATGCATATGCAGTTTTGTTAGATATTGCCAAATTCCCATTCAAGATAATTGTATCACTTTGCCTTCCCATTACTAACATATTTCTCCACAGCCTTGCCAACAGAATATATTGTAACACTACTTAATTTTTGCCAATCTGATAGGTGAGAAATTTCTTTTATTATAAATGAGGTTGAATAACTTTTCATGTATTTAAGGACCATTTTTGTATCTTTTTTGTGAATTGTCTGTTCATATCTTTCTCCTTTTTTCTAATGATTTCTTTGGTCCTTTTTCCCTTGCTTTTTAAGAGTTCTTTGTATATTAGAAATATTAGCCCTTTATCTTTGATATATGTTGCAAATATAGATAGCACTGTGAAGAATGGGAATTCTAGAACACTTAATTGTGCTCATGAGAAACCTGTACATACACCAAGAGACAGTTATTCAAACAGAGTAAGAGGATACTGTGTGGTTTAAAGTCAGGAAAGGTGTGTGTCAGGGTTGTATGCTTTCACCATATGTATTCAGTGTGTATGCTGAGCAAATAATCCGAGAAGCTGGACCATATGAAGAAGAACTTGGCATCAGGGTTGGAGGAAGACTCATTAATAACCTGCAATATGCAGATGACACAATCTTGCTTGCTGAAAGTGAAGAGGCCTTGAAGCACTTACTGATGAAGATCAAAGACTACAGCCTTCAGTACGGATTACATCTCAACATAAAGAAAACAAAAATCCTCAAACTGAACCAATAAGCAACATCATGGTAAGTAGAGAAAAGATAGAAGTTGTCAAGGATTTCATTTCACTTGGATCTACAATCAACACCCATGGAAGCAGCACTGAAGAAATCAAATGACACATTGCATTGGGCAGATCTACTGCAAAAGACCTTTTTAAATTGTTAAAAAGCAAAGATGTCACTTTAAGGACTAAGGTGCACCTGACCCAAGCCATGGTGTTTTCAGTCGCCTCATATGCATGTGAAAGCTGGACAATGATTAAGGAAGACCAAAGAAGAATTGATACCTTTGAGTTAAAATATTGAATAAACCGTGGACTGCCAGAAGAACAAACAAGTCTGTCTTGGAGGAAATACAGCCAAAGTACTCCTTGGAAGTGAGGATGATGAGACTTTGTCTCACGTTCTTTGGACATGTTATCAGGAGTGACTAGTCCCTGGAGAAGGACATCATGCTTGGTAAAGTAGAGGGTCAGCAAAAAAGAATACCCTCAACGAGATGGGTGGACACAGTGCATGCAACAGTGGGCTCAAACATAGCAGTGATGGTGGGGATGGCACAGGACTAGGCAGTGTTTTGTTCTGTTGTACATAGGGTCGCTATGGGTTGGAACTGACTTGACAGCACCTAACAATAACAACTTTTTTTTTTTGCTTGAATTCTGCATTGTCTGATATCATCACTACCATTTCTTATTGTTTCCATATGCCTGGTAAACCTTTGTTTATCCCTTTATTCTTAGCTTTTCTAAATCACTTTGTTTTTTAAATGTGCCTCTTGTATACAACATGTAGTTGGATCTTTCTTTGTGAGCCAAATTGGAGATTTTTTTATTATAACAGATGAACTCAGACCATTCATTGCTCATTGCAAAGCCTTGTGGCAGGAGTATTGAGAGGTTACTTGCTGAGATTTGGTATGTTTTTCGTCTTCTTATAGTTACTTTACAGTTTGCGCTTTTTTTTTTTTTTTTTTTTGCCTTCCAGTTGTATGCTAAGGACATGGTTTTGTGTGGCTTTATTTGCTCTCCTTGCTTTTCTGTATTGTTTTTGCAGGATATATGGGTGGACACAAGATTAGACATCTGCTGTTGTCTTCAGCTACCTAAAGTTGCCTATATCTGCTTTCTTAACTCTTAAAATCTTAGTGACTTTTCTAATTATATAGATTAAAGTTGAGTGGCCTCTAAAAATCATATTCATTAAGTTACACGTTATATATTGGGATGAGGTTCTTGCATCTGTATTATTAGAACTGCTTCAGGCAGGGGTATATGTGTTGTTTACGAGTGTCAAGTTTTATGAGCTATTAATTGAAATTATTAGTGGCTACAATTCTAGAATCATATCTGTAACAGATTTTGAGAGGCAGTCTTGTCCGGCTCTGCTTTTAGGCAGATACGTTTCTGAACTGTTCATGGTAGGTAGTTTTTTATTCCTCCTTGACAGTCTTCAGAGAGGGGAGAGGGATTTTCCCCAGGAACCCCACTCCAATGTTTTATCCTACCATGTTCCCATGGTTCGGCCTGTTGGAATCTTTTCTTTTAGAGTTAAGCCTGTTTCTCCTGGTTTGAGCTTGTGTTAACATGATGAGAAATTATTCAGCATTATGTTATTACTTGGAGACAGTAATGAACTTGACCCTTAGGTTGTTGTTCTTTTTTTCTTTTTTTCTTGCTATGTATAACAGCTTTAATTCCTTTAACTTGTCTTTAATTTTAATTTTCTATTTCATTATTCTCTTTGATAATTTCTTAATTCCTCTTCAGTTTCTCCAGATCATTTGTAATATATAATGACTCTAACTTATTTTAAAATAAGGATCTAGTTACCAATATAAAACACAGTAGAAGAAATAATTCCCAAGTTTTACATGACTTATTTTTTTAGATTCTGCAGTTGTAGTGGTTTCTCCATGGCAGTTCTGGTTTGCTGATTTGTAAATCCATCTGCATCAATCAGGTTTATTTTGATCATTCGGTAAAATAATCATAATTGCAGCTTATTTGGAATTTATGATATGTCAGAAAGAGATTACCTGTAGAGAGGGCTTGCTGAGGAAATGAAAATTATAAATTATATAAAGCAGAAGTATCCGTTTATTTACAAACAAATACCTGTGATAAGTAGAATTAATCGCTGCTTTGGAAGTTGCTTTCAATTTTTTATTACGTATCAGTCTTTTGTCTTCACTAATGTGGTTTTTTCACCACATGCCTGTCAGTGCCAAGAGTAATTAAATTCCGAAAAATAAAGATGAGAAAGCAAGGAGGGGAAGGGAAGCTAGATCAATGGAAACAGAACAAACAGAATGGAAATAATGAGAATGCTGACACATTATGAAAATTATAACCAATGGCACAGAACAATTGCACAGAGCAATTTGTATAAAAATTGTCAAAGGAAACCTAAAACAAACAAACAAAACCAACCATATATTTAATGTACATTGTGTGTAAGGAGAAGAGGAAAACATAGCATTTGATTCAGGGGCCTTGCATAGGGCCATGTATCTGGCATAGGGCCGTGTATCTGGCATATACTCAATAAACGTTTGTTCAGTGAGTGTGAAAATTTAAGAGTAAATAAATAAATAAACTATTTTTCAAAAACTATTCTGTAGTTCATAAAGGCTGCCCTCCCTCACGTTTAGACTAAATAGTTTGTAAAGTTATCTGTAAATTTAAAACATAAAAATTGTTGTTGTTAGGTGCCATCGAGTCGGTTCTGACTCATAGTGGCACTGTGTGCAACAGAACAAAACACTGCCCAGTCCTGTGCCATCCTCACAGTCATTGTTATGCTTGAGCCCATTGTTGGAGCCACTGCATCAGTCCACCTCGTTGAGGGTCTTCCTCTTTTTCACTGACCCTCTGCTTTGCCAAGCATGATGTCCTTCTCCAGAGACTGGTCCCTACTGGTAACATGTTCAAAGTATTTGAGATGAAGTCTTCCCATCGTTGCTTCTAATGAGCATTCTGGCTGTACTTCTTTCAGACAGATTCGTTCCTTCTTTTTCGGTCCATGGTATATTCAATATTCTTTGCCAGTACCATAATTCAAAGGCATCAGATCTTCAGTCTTCCTTATTCATTGTCCAGTTTCCACATGCATGTGAGGCAATTGAAAACACCATGGCTTGGGTCAGGCGCACCTTAGTCCTCAAAGTTACCATCTTTGCTTTTCAACACTTTAAAGAGGTCTTTTGCAGCAGATTTGCCCAATGCAATGTGTCGTTTGATTTCTTGAGTGCTGCTTCCATGGGCATTGATTGTGAATCCAAGTAAAATGAAATCCTTGACAACTTTGATCTTCTCTCCGTTTATCATAATGTTGCTTATTGGTCCAGTCATGAGGATTTTTGTTTTCTTTATGTTGAAGTGTAATCCATACTGAAGGCAGTAGTCTTTGATCTTCCTCAGTAAGTGCTTCAAGTCCTCTTGACTTTCAGCAAGCAAGGTTGTGTCATCCGCATAACGCAGATGGTTAATGAGTCTTCCTCCAATCCTGATGCTGTGTTCTTCTTCATATTGTCCAGCTTCTCAGATTATTTGCTCAGCACACAGACTGAACAAGTATGGTGAAAGGATACAACCCTGATGCACACCTTTCTTGACTTTAAACGACGCAATATTCCCTTGTTCCATTCGAATGACTACTTGTTGGTCTATGTACAGGTTCTTCATGAGCACAATTAAGTGTTCTGGAATTCCTATTCTTCACAGTGTTATCCATAATTTGTTATGATCTACACAGTGAATGCCTTTATACAGGCAATAAAACACAGGTAAACATCTTTCTGGTATTCTCCGGTTTTAGCTGTGAGCCATCTGACATCAGCAATGATATCCTTCATTCCAAGTCCTCTTCTGAATCTTGCTTGCATTTCTGGCAGTTCCCTGTCAATGTACTGCTGCAACTGCTTTTGAAATATCTTTAGAAAAATTTTACTTTTGTGTGATATTAATGATATCGTTTCATAATTTCTGCATTCTGTTGGATCATCTTTCTTTGGAATAGGCATAAATGTGGATCTCTCCCAGTCAGTTGGCCAGGTAGCTGTCTTCAAAATTTCTTGGCATAGATGAGTGAGCATTTCCAGTGCTGCATCTGTTTCTTGAAACATCTCAATTGGTATTCCATCAATTCCTAGAGTCTTGTTTTTCACCAATGCCTTAAGTGCAGCTTGGACCTCCTCCTTCAGTACCACTGGTTCTTGATCATATACTACAGCTTGAAATGCTTGAACATCAACCAGTTGTTTTTGGTACAGTGACTCTGTTTATTATTTCCATCTGCTTTGGATGCTTCCTGCATTGTTCAATATCTTGCATATAGAATCCTTCAGTACTGCAACTCGAGGCTTCAATTTTTTCTTCAGTTCTATTTTTTCTTCTATGAACTCTATAGTTTTAGGCTTTATATTCAGGTCTTTGATCCATTTTGAAGTAGTTTTTGTATATGGCGTGAGGTATGGGTCCTGTTTCATTTTTTTGCAGATGGATATCCAGTTTTGCCAGCACCATTTGTTTAAAAGACTGTCTTTTCCCCATTTGATGGACTTTGGGCCCTTGTCAAAGATCAGGTGACCGTAAGTGGATGGATTTACATCCGGGTTCTCAGTTCTGTTCCATTGGTCAATTTATCTGTTGTTGTACCAGTACCAGGCTGTTTTGACTACCACAGCTGTACAGTAGGTTCTGAGGTCAGGTAGTGAGTCCTCCTACTTTATTCTTCTTCAGTAGTGCTTTACTTATTCGGGGCTTCTTCGCTTTTCATATAAAGTTAATGATTAGTTTTTCCATCTCTTTGAAGAATGTTATGGGTATTTGGATCGAGATTGCATTGTATTTGTAAATTGCTTTGGGTAGGATTGTCATCTTCACAATGTCGAGTCTACCTATCCATGAACATGGTATGTTTTTCCATTTATGTAGATCCCTTTGGGTTTCTTGCAGTAGTGTTTTGTAGTTTTCTTTGTATAGGTCTTTTATATCCTGGTTAGATTTATTCCTAAGTAGTTTATTTTTTTAGGGGCTATTATAAATGGTATTGTTTTCTTGATTTCCTTTTCATTGTTCTCTTTATTGGTGTATAGGAATCCAACTGATTTTGTATGTTTATCTTGTATCCTGCTACTCTGCTGAATCTTTCTATTAGTTTCCATAGTTTTCTTGTGGAGTCTTGAGGGTTTTCTGTGTATAGTATCATATCATCTCCAAACAGGGACAGTTTAACTTCTTCATTATCAATTTAGATGCCCTTTATTTCTTCTTCTTGCCTTATTGCTCTAGCTAGAACTGCCAGCACAGTGTTAAATAGGAGTGGTGATAAAGGGTATCCTTATCTTGTTCCTGTTGTAAAGAGGAATGTTTCCAGCCTGTCTCCATTCAGAATGATGTTGGCTGTTGGTTTTGCATAGATGCCCTTTATTATGTTGAGAAATTTCCCTTCTATACCTACTTTATTGAGAGTTTCTATGAGGAATGGGTTGTTGGACTTTGTCAAATGCCTTTTCTGCATCAATTGAGGTAACCATGTGATTCTTTTCTTTCCTTTTATTTATGTAGTGGATTACGTTGATTGATTTTCTAATGTTGAACCATCCTTGTATACCTGGCATGAATCCTACTCGGTCATGGTGTATTATTTTTTTGATATGATACTGAATTCTGTTGGCTAGAATTTTGTTGAGAATTTTTGCATCTATATTCATGAGAGATATTGGTCTGTAATTTTCTTTTTTTGTGACATCTTTGCCTGGTT
>NW_004444055.1:8222212-8341449 GCF_000243295.1 Trichechus manatus latirostris | reverse complement strand
CCCCTTAATCATTATATAGTGTCCTTCTTTGTCTTTTATGGTGGATTTTGTTTTAAAGTCTATTTTATCTGAGATTAGTATTGCCACTCTTACTGTTTTTTGGTAGTTGTTTGCTTGATATATTTTTTCCCAACCCTTGATTTTTAATATATTTACATCTTTGTTTCTGAGGTTTGTCTCTTGTAGACAGCATACTGATGGATCCTGTTTTTTTATCCATTCTGTCACTCTCTGTCTCTTTATGGGTGCATTGAGTCCATTTCCTTTCAGTGTAGTTGATAGATGTGACTTTATTGCTGTCATTTTGTAGTGCTTTTTTTTTTGTGGTGCCAACGTTTTCTTTGTTCCTCTTCCTTTCCTGTGCTGAATTCCTTTTGTTTGTGGATTTTTTTTTTCATTTGTTTTGTTTTTGTAGGTTTTGTTTTTACTGAAACTTTGTTTTTCCTCTTTATTTTGATGAGTAGGTTTGTTAACTTTCTTTATGGTTATCATGAAATTTACCCTTATCTTTCTAAGTTTGAAGCAGTCTACTATTACTTGGTATTGTCTTGCCTTCCTCTCCATTAGAAGGTTCTACACCTACAACGTTTATTCTCTCTTTTATTATTCTGATGTTGTTGTCATTTACAGACTAACTGTTCTGAGCCCCTGTTGTATGTCTTTTGGTTTTCGATAGTCCTTGAGAGTTCATTTCCTAGATTGGTATCTGGCTGGTATGATCCTGCGTCCTTGATTCAGCCTGTTTGCTGAAATTGTTTGTTCTCAGATCGAAGGACTCCCTTCAGTAATTCTTGTAAGTTTGGTTTGGTTTTTACATATTCCCTTAATTTCTGCTTATCTGGAAATGTCCTAATTTCACCATCATATTTGAACGAGTTTTGCAGAATATATTATTCTTGGCTGGCCATTTTTTTCTTTCAAGATTTTATATATGTCATCCCATTGCCTTCTTGCCTGCATGGTTTCTGCCAGATAATCTGAGCTTAGTTTTACTGTTTCTCCTCTGTACGTGACTTCTTGTTTTTCACGAGCTGCTCTCAGAATCCTTTGTTTGTCTTTGGTTTTGGTGAGTGTGATTATGGTATGCCTTGGTGATTTTCTTTTGGGTTCTATCCTATATGGGGTTCATTGAGCTTCTTGGATGGTCTGCTTTTCATCTTTCATGATACTGGGGAAGTTTTCTGTCAGCAGTTCTTCAGTGATCTCTGTGTTTTCTGTTTTCTCCCCCTGTTCTGGAACTCCGATCACTCGCAAATTTTTTCTTTTGATTTTATCCCACATAATTCTCAGGGGTCTCTTCGTTTTTCTTCGTTCTTTTTTCTGATTTTTCTTCAGAGTTGTATCCAAGTGTTTGTCTTCCATTTCGCTGATCCTGTCTTCCACTGTTTGAAATCTGCTCCTCAGCTTTTCTGTGACACTGTCCATTTCTGAAATCTTGTTGTTTATCTCTTGTATTTCTAATTGTTGTTTTTATATGATTTCTTGTTGTGAATTTATTTTGTCATTTTGTTCCTGCATTATTTTCCTGAATTCTTCCATTTTTTTGTCTATATTTTTGATGAATTTTTCTATTTTTTCCTCAATTTTGTCCTCTTTTTGCTTCAATTCTTGGATAATTCTGAGTATTAGAGATTTGAATTCCCTATCAGGTAGTTCTAGTGCCTTCTCTTCAACTGGAAAGTCATGTGGTGTTTAATTTTGGACAGCTACTGGAACCATCCTGTCCTGTTTTTGTAAATATTTTGATTTTGTCTGCTGTCTTCGGGGCATTCAGTAGTTATTTTTCTCATTTACTGATTGTATATTTGTTTGTTTTGTCCCTTTTTTTGTTTTAGTTTGCTACGTCTGAGCAGGCAGGCTGTGCGTTCTTTTTTGTTTGCTCATCTGTGGGCACAGTACTTTTCGCCTCCTCCAGTTGTTAGGGTCAGTCGCTCAGATATGGTACAGCAGGGCAAGTCTATCTGAAGAGGAGTTGCTGAGATGGGTTGTTTGTGGCACTTACTGAGGCTACTAGGGCGGGTTGGTAATCAGTGCAGGGAAGGTTCCAGTAGGTCATGCCTGTGCTGCTTGGTAGTGTGATGTTAAGCGCATAGTGCCGGAAGGCAGGATGGAGGGGGAAGATTGTGATATGTGAAGCTAAGATGGGTATGGGAGAGAGAAAAGGGAGGAACAGGAGCCAAAAACATACAAAGAAACAAAAAAGAGTGCTAGAGGAGCTTGCTGTTAGAGCAGAGAGATGAGAGACTGTGATATGGAGAAAAACAAAAAGGAGAAGAAAAAAGGAAAAAATCAATAAATAAAAATTAGAAAAAAGAAAAAGGCTCCCAGGGATCCCACCGGTGCGGCTACGAGGTCTGGGGAAGTTGCTCCCAGGTGTTGAAGTACAGCCTGGCTAGAAGACATAGAGGTGTCACTCATTGCCACGTACTCAGGGGACAGGACGAGAAGGAAGGTATAGAGAGATGAGAAACAGAGCAAAGAAAGATAAAAAGGGAAAAAGAGGAAAAGAAAGCAAAAGAAATAAAGAAAAAAAGAACAAGAACCCCCCCCCCCAAAAAAAAACACGAAAAAGGAAATGCTCTCAGGGATCCCTCTGAGCTTCTATGCAGACTGAGGAGGTAGGTCCTGATCCACGCAGTACTGCCCGGCTAGAACAGGCTCCCAATTTGAGAAAAGAAAACGAAAACAATTCAAAACCGACAAAAAAGCCCCGGGATCCCACCAGCATGGCAGCACAGACTGGGAAGCAGTTTTCCATTCGAGCGGAGTTTCACAGCCTTTCAGGAAGGAGCAAAGATAGCGCACAGAGCCGGGAATTTGAGAGAAAGGAGGGGGAGGTGGTGAGAGTTAAGGAAGAAATCAAAAGAAGCAGAAAAAAGCAACACCAGCAGTGAACAAATATCACTCAGGGAGTCAGCCAGTGTGGGTGGGTGGAATCCAAGCAGCCGGTGCTTCCCGGCCAAGAGACTGTGGCCGTGGGAAGCAGAGGAGGCCGAGTTGGAGTGAAGAAGGGTGGGGGATGGAAAAGTGCATATCGCTGGTTACCCCTTGTTCTGTCTCCTGCTGGAAGCTCCGTCAAGCAGCCTTCTCGTACCCCCTTACACTAGTCTCTGATAGGAGTCCAAGATGGCGGATCCATGCTGCATTAGTTGATTCGGGACCTCTGCATGTATCTCTCCTCACTGTCTGTTCTCTATCAGTTTCTTATTCAATTTGGTGCTTGGCTGAGCTCTTTATCTCTTCTTTTGATGCTTAGGGTTTCAGGATTGCTGTTTTCTCTGGCTTAGTTTTTCAGATGTTTGCTGTGGAGGGACAGTGTGGTGCTTCTGCCTAGTGTGCCATGTTGCCTGGAAGTGACTCTGATCCCTACTATTAAGAAGTCTTATAGCCTAGTAGAATGAAAGTGAAGGAGAGTGTGTGTGAAAGTACTTTGTAAATTGTGAAATACTGTATGGATGTATAATGGCTTCTCCTAAACCAGGCTGCTTTCTGATTAGCAACACAGTCTGCACTTTTCTACCAAAAGTTCAGGTTGTTTCCTATGTTTATCAAAATCCTACCTATCAGATTTTTATCTCCACGTAGTATTCTCTTGTCCCTTTAGATAGACTTGATTTCTCATTCTCTAGATGCCCATAGTTTGTAGATTTTCCTACAGCAAAAGCAGTAATTTATGTTACATCATAGTTATATGTGAATACAACCTAGCTGCTTGAAGTCTGAATCTTTATCATTGTATCTGCAAGTAGGCATGTGGTAAAATGGTTGCCTGATTCAGTGAATTAAAGGAACTATGGATTCTTAATTATGTCTTTTGTGTGTTGTCATTTTTAGGTTAAAACTTCAACAGCAATTGGTGAATATTGAAAATGCAGAAAAAGAAAAAAATGAAAATTCTGACCTAAAACAGGTATGATTTCAGCAAACATTTTGCTTCTGCTTTTTAAAAGTGCTTCTTTGAAGACCTTTGTTTTGCATCTTTATTTGAATTTTGCATATCAATGTTCTGAAAATCTAATCATAGTTGATAATGTTTTGATGAGGTTGATATGTTAAGATAAAATGTTTAAAACTTCTTTAAGCATTAATTTAATAAGCTTCTTTTGCCAACTGTTGTTTTTCTTAAGATGTTTATGTGCTTCCACCCACAGAGTGTTTTTTTTTTTTTTTTAATTATAGTTTAAAGGATAGTATTTTGATATTCTGAGTTTAAAAAATAGATTGGTAAGCCAGTACAACGTGTACAAGGCAAGGTCATGGAAGCTTCATAGACACATCCAGACTCCGTGAGGGACCGAATTGCTGGGCTGAGGGCTGTTGGGACCATGGTCTCGGGGAACATCTAGCTCAATTGGCATCACATAGTTTATAAAGAAAATGTTCTACATTCTACCTTGGTGAGTAGCATCTGGGGTCTTAAAAGCCTGTGCATGGCCATCTAAGATACTCCGCTGGTCTCACCCCTTCAGGAGCAAGGGAAAATGAAAAAAACTAAAGACACAAGGGAAAGATTTAAAGTCCAAAAGACTAATGGACCACAACTACACGGCCTCTACCAGACTGAGTCCAGTACAACTAAATGGTGCCTGGCTACCACCACTGACCGTTCTGACAGGGATCTCAATAGAGGATCCCAAGGTCCCAATAGATAGAGCTGGAGGAAAATGTAGAACAAAATTCTAACTCACGAAAAAGACCAGACTTACTGGCCTGACAGAGACTGGAGAAACCCTGAGAGTATGGCCCTTGGACACTCTTTTAACTCAGTAATGAAGTCACTCCTGAGGTTCACCCTTCATCCAAAGATTAGACAGGCCCATAAAACAAAATGAGACTAAAGGGGCACACCAGCCCAGGGGCAAGGACTATAAGGCAGGAGGGGACAGGAAAGCTGGTAATAGGGAACCCAACGAGAAGGGAGAGTGTTGACATGTCGTGGGGTTGTTAACCGATGTCAGAAAACAGTATGTGTACTAACTGTTTAATGAGAAGCTAGTTTGTTCTGTAAACCTTCATCTAAAGACAATTTAAAAAAAAAAAAGTGGAAAAAAACAGATTGGTAAGACCATTCAGGTTTTAAGTTACTTGTGTGATTGACATGTAACTTAAATTTCTTATTCCATGAGATACTCCTTACTAAATCACTATGAAATCTAAGTTTTAATTTTGGAAGGAAATTGTTTTTGTTAGTCATTTGGGTTCAGAAAAGATTTTTAGAAAGTTGGGCAAAACATGGAAGAGTGCTCTTCTTTGAATTCTGTTGTCTTCTTTGTTCAAAAAACTTTTTTTTTTTTTTTTTTTTGCCTTTAAATTATGAAGTAATGAGGATTCCATTTTTAGAGTTTATGCTTACATGCTAGCTGGTACTGCTTCTCATATGCAGTTATGGTTTCTAAGGCTTCACTAGGAGAGTGCAATGTTTGATACTCTAAGAGAAGTTATGTGGTAACGTTGGCATTGGGCTTTTCTGTCATTCTGTATATATGGAGAAGTATTAAGGTCTTTGAAGATTGCTTGTTTCAGTCAGCTGTAATACAGATTTAATATTTACATCTCCTATTAAAATAAAGAATGAATAGTTCTACATGGAAAAACTCATTCTAAACTAAAAATCTGAGACACACCATTTTACTTTACTCTGCTAACAGTTGCTCTTTGGACATACGCAGTCCTGTCTTATTTAACTCTGCTACCATCAGGAAGTAATGGAATTATTTCCCACTTATTTACTTTATTGCGTAAAGAATTTGGTTTCTTTTGACCCTTGAGTTTCATAATAAGTTCTTTTAATTCCTAGGTCTCTTGATGCTCTTCGTTCCCAAACTTCTCTCAGAAAGTGGTTAAGAAAGATAAAAGAAAGTCAGTGAAAAATGAGGATTTTTATTGCTTATTAATTGGTAAAGTAGTTTGTAGGGGAAGTAGGTGAAACTGTACCAAGTAAAGATTATTTGGATATAACTTGAAAACTGTGTGAATTTTTCTAGCTTGTTTTTCTGTAACTAGCCTCTGGCTGAGGATGTATTATTCCCTTTCAGGAAGACACAATTGTGTGAGTGTTCATTCATCTCAGGGATGAAAAGCTTATAAAATATATTACAGAATATAGTTTGGTGCCCTGTACTACCCTTTTCTTTTAAATCTTGAATTTAAAATCAGTAAAATTGCAGCAATAAGCAAGTGATAGTTATCTACTATCTCTCACGAGAAAAAGTTCTCCCAGATAAAGATACATTGGAATGAGGAGAAAGCCTGAGTGACATTATATGCTTTGATAAATGACACGAAAGATCAGGGAATCCCTGGCATTCAGTGGGTTTCTCAGAGCATCTTCTGCCCAACACTGGGCATGTAGAATGCTTGGAAACCTCTCAAAATCTATGTTACAGTGATCCTTCCGGTACCCAAAACATTCCTTTAGTGCTCAGAGAGCAGAACTCTTGGAGGGGTTTCTGATCACAGCATATTGTGGGAGTGGGAGAATGGATTTCCTTAGCAGCTTTCCCAGCTGACCTGCTGTTAAAGTCTATTCTTTCCTAGGAGGCTAGGGAAAGTCAGACAGGAGACTGTCTCTAATAGTTGAATTCTCTTTTCTCACCTCCCTGTTGTCCTCCTACTAATCCTTCTCCGTACTACCAGTACTACCTCTTCTGACTTGCTTATTTGGGGAAGAAGAGAGAGGAATCAGCAGGTGACTGAGGGATGTGGTTCTTGACAACAGCTGGTTGTATTAAGGGAGTAACCTTAGCTGCTGCTGTTTATTATTTCACTTAAGGTTATCTTCAAGGGCACACCAGTTGGGTGGGGTATTTGTGAGGCAAGTTACTAAGTATGCTGTGCCTCTTCTCATACCTTATTGCATCTGTTTATTGGCCTTATGTTTCTTTTCTTTCTTCTTTTTAAAGCAAATCAGTAGTTTGCAGATCCAAGTGACCTCACTTGCACAGTCAGAGAATGATTTGCTGAATTCAAACCAAATGCTGAAGGAAATGGTGGAGAGGTTAAAACAAGAATGCCGAAATTTAAGAAGCCAAGCTGGAAAAGCACAACTAGAAGTTGAAAAGTAGAGTGTGCTCTGTTTTATGTACAAACTATTTCTTCTTTCTGCTATATTATATATAGTTTTTCAGGGATGATTCTAATGTAATTGTGTTTTGGGAATTGGTTACAAATATCCTTTGACAGTGTACAATGGTCTTAGGTAATCTACTTTCTATTTCAAAAGAATGACAGTTATGGATTCTTGAATTGTTTAAAAAAGAAAAAGTAAGATATCTAGGGAAGAAGGCCTTTTAAAATTCTGTCTGACCACAATATTTTGAAAACCCTCAAATAAAAACTTTTATTTATTGAGTAAACCAACACATTTCTTCAAATATCTAACCTATTCTTCTGAATGCCAGAGAACATAGTTTTTTTTTTCTAATGAGCAAAATTCCCTTCCTAGAATTGGAACTATAGTCTCTTGGATTTTTCCCTTAAAAAAAACTCATTTATTTAGATTTTCTTTTATCTTGAAATTTGTTAGTAGTAGACAGTATAGTAAATTGATAGGAAGTAGATGATTTTCCCTGGAGGAGAACATCATGTTTGGTAAAGTAGAGGGTCAACGAAAAAGAGGAAGACCCTCAACGAAATGGATTGACGCAGTGGCTGTGACAATGGGCTCAAGCATAACAAGGATTGTGAGATGGTGGAGGACCGGGCATTGTTTCATTCTGTTGTACATAGGGTAGCTGTGAGTCAGAATTGACTTGATGGCACCTAACGACAACAACAACAGATGATTTTGGTGATATTTAAGCTCTTATATTCTCTGGAAAAATTTATTTAAATGTTGTAGAAAACTACTATTTTGAATTTACTTTGTCTTTATAATCTACAGATATTATTATTTTTAAATGTGTTTTTCTGAAGACCACTTTGGCACATAAAACTTTTTTCCTTCAATTTTTCTGTTATTTCATATTTTAAGACTTGTCCATGGTTTCATACATGGGATTAAATTTTAAGAAAAGGAAGTAAGCAAGATATTTGTCCAGAATGTGCTGTGACACTCTACATGGTCCAGCTTATTTTGTAAGAAATAGAGATTTTTATCTTGGAATCCTCAAGTGTTTGATTGAAATGTGCTTAAGAATTCTAATGTGGCTAGAAAATATGATACAAATAATTTATCATTGGTTTCTGAATGTCAGTCATAGGATTGTATAGAAGAAAATAACTGGACTATGGATCAATAGAATGTGATTTTAGTCCCAGCTAAGACACTTAAAATCTATATGACGTTAGGCAAGTAATCTGACTTCTCAGGGTTTGTTATTCTGATTTTTTTTTAATAAGGATAGTAAAAATCATATAAAGTATGCAGAAGAACTTTAACAAATATAAGTTGTCAAGATATTACCTTAAAATATCATTTATGTATATTTTACTCTGGCAGAAAATATACTGCATTAAAACTTGATACAAAGGTTGATTTTCAACCAGCTTTAATAGGCCCAAATTTTTGTAGCATGGTAGTTATCATACTTCAGACCTGGTTACCAAGTATTTGCCCTGCCATTAACTAGATGTGATTCTTTAAGCAAGTTAGTTAATTGCTCTAAGCCTTAGTTTCCTTTACATAAGACAGAGAAGATAGAAGTACCTAACTCAGAGGGTTATTGTGAGGAATAAATGATGCAGTAAACATACTGTTGTAAGCACAATGCTGGCTCCTAAGGAGCTCTCAGTAATGGTAGTATTAGCAAATAAGTGACCGTGCAAGACTGCCTGCGGTTGGATAATTACAAATGTGCTCAGGCAGGTAGTGAGTTTGCTTTTACTTGTGATAATATATATTTAATGCTAGGAGTTTATATTAACTTCCATGTTTTACATACATTCTTCTGACAGGACATTAGAAGAGAAACAGGTACAGTGGTTGGAAGAAAAGCATAAACTTCATGAGCGTATCACAGACAGAGAAGAAAAGTACAGTCAAGCTAAAGAGAAACTGCAGCGAGCTGCAATTGCTCAGAAAAAGGCAAGTGGTTGTTTTTAAAATGATTTCTACAGAGTAAAACGTAATTAACTATTCAGGAAAATAAAATGTATAATTAAAACTGAGATTTTAGTGTATGTTTACTTCAAAATTTAAAACTGATATTTTGCTGTCAACCTTGCAGAGGTAGATTGGGGAAATCCAAACTGCTCAACAGGTTTATTTCTCAATTTTACTTATAAGTCAGTTGTTCAGAGCCGACATGCATTTTTCAACAAAGTTGGTGTTTTTCAGAGTGATAAAGATTCCAGGCCAGGCCATACAAGCCTTATTTAATTCATTCTGCACCTAAATTATACTGTGGTTAGTCTGTTTTGACTGTGCCTAACTGATACCTGTGACATTGCTATTATGGTTTAAATACTTTGTTGTTTGTAACTCAGAAATATAGGAGCAAGTATCTGCTTGCCCAGCAAGAGGAACTGGGACTCCACCTGGTTCTGAAACAGTCGTGATAGTTCCCACAGCAGTGATCTTTTTTAAGTTTCACCTTTGTAGACATCCTTTCCCCAGAATCTAAAAACAATTTTTTTTGGAAACAGTCTAGGGCATCATGGAAATAATGTAGCCAGATGATTCATCTAAGCTAGTGGTTTACAACTTTTTTTCTACTTCAGCAAACCCAACGAGCATAGCATAGTCCCATCAGTAACCATTATTCACTGTGGCAGTGACTCAACAGTTATTTTCAACAGGATTTGAGTGTAGGGAAAGGCATGGTGATATAAACCCGCCACCCTCCACAGATGATTTTGATCTGTCCCCGTTTGATAAGTTCCCTTAATAGTGGCACGGGTTGTGGGGAGGCGAGAAGCTCTGAGTTGAGAAAAGGTGCTTTTAGGCATAGACAACAGTATCTTAATGGTCCCTATGTTTATTGGAAAAGCTACCTGTTCACGTTTGCATAAGAGAAGGTAACTCTAGATCATCCACATATTCTGAATTTGGAAAACAAGGACACAGCCCCTAGCCATCTGTGTGCATTACTGGATATAACTGCCAAATGTGTCTTGAGAGCTGGAGTCACAACATTAGTAGTCTAAGAGTCATTCCTTTCCCACTTCCTTGGTTTCTGAACAAATACTTTTCTCTTCCCATAGTGCTAGAAGTAGTACAGTACTGAGATTAGAGAAATAACATTCACTACGTGGGAATCCAAATGTTTTATACCCAAATATAAATAACTTGATTTTTCCCCCTGTGCATGCCACTTCTCTTCTTTTCTGTCTATATTAAGTATATGGATGGCCTGTGATCTCAGAAACCCTACTTATGCTTCCTTGTACTGTTTGAAGCCTAGAAGCATCTGAAACCAGATTTTAGCTACAAATCACTAGAAATTATGAGGGCTGATTTCATCTTTCACAGAGAAACTTTTATGTCGAGGTTTTAGAGATAATTATCTTACAGATCAAATTCTAATTATTGAGGTTAGTCAGGGTTGACTTCTTTTGGAGCAAAAGTGACATCCAGTGGTGAGAGAGATTATCACCTAATCATAGATATGCCAGAAAGAGGGAAGGAAGGTGATATTTTAAGAAACCTGCAAAGTAACATTTCATCTGTATTGTGACCTAGGATGAATTTTTTTTCCCACCGAAATACCTGCCAAATGATGGATGTAGACATAGTAAATATTCATTTCACTTTTTAAAATGTGATATGTTAATTATGACTTAAGTCATAGGAAGTTGTTAAGTTCGATTCAGTGAATAGCTGTGACCCAGAGCTGTACCATGCACCATGTGGGACAATGCCCTAGGAGCTTAAAATTTTACATCAATTAAAGTGGATGTGACATAAAAATGCTGTTCAAAAATACACAAGTATATATAATTTGGGGGCTGGAGGGGATCTTAGCATTCAGATAGCTAGCCCATTCCCCTCTTTTTAATAGATTAGGAAACTAAAATGGTAGGTGTCCAAGGCCACTTAACTAGTAAGTAACAAAGCCATGAACAGAATTGACGTCTTTCAGTTTTTGGTCCAGTGCTCTTTCCACTGCACTGATACTCTTTAATTTCCCACTTGCTTTGATTCCAAATGCTTTACTGCTTTTTCTCTTTATTATAGCCATGGTACACATGAGTTATGTCTTCTGTGGCAAAATAATCACTATAAAATTAATTTCTGTAACTTACACTCTTTTCCCATTCAAGTGAAGGATAAAGTTTCTCTATGAAAATTTTGGCTGTAAGATTACATAAATATTCAGTAGTTGTGTTCTGTAAAGTCACTGTGAACACTGAATTAGTGAATACCTAACCAGCCATGTTCGACCTCAGCTGACATCATGCCCATTGGGTGACTTAAGTTTTTTGACACTCTGCCCATGCGTGTGTCCATGAAAGTGCCACAAATATTGGTTTGGGGATTACATGTAAATTTTAGCAAGTAGGCAAATTCACTACAGAATCCGCAAATAATGAAGATAGATAGTAATTCTTAAGAGTGCAACACACTTTTTAGGTTCTTTATTTAAATGACAAAAATTATATCTTTCTTGTGCAGTAAGACTTAAAACAAGTCACAAATTATGAACTCTAAGGTAGAAATCGTAATCCTTTAGAGTTACTTTCCTGTGAGAGTTCTTATAAGTGGGGAGGAGCAACTTTATTTTTTTTCCCAAACTGGATAAGATGGCCCACTGCCGTCTGAGTTTGCTTATTTATAACTCTAAGCTCCTAAGCATGAAGCTTATGTCATTTCTGGTAAGTATTTTTAGGTGGGGTCTGTAGTGTAAATGATACTTTGCTGTGTTGATTTGTTTGGAAAAACTTGACCAGGGATCTTGAGTTGGAATGCCCTTCTGTGATTGATGACTTATGTATATGTGTCCCTCCCCTCCTACATTTTGAAGTGTGGATATCAAGAGAGATCTCATGGAGTGAGCACAACGTGTTATGCTTTTTTTTCTTGTTGAGGCACTTGAAGTGACAACTTGTCACTTTCATTCTAAGGTATATCTCTGTGAAGTAATTCTTGGTTAGATAGATCCCATTGTGAATATTTTCAGAAAAGAAATGAACTGTACGTTGAAGTTGTAAAATATCTGCTGAATATATTGTGTGCCTAGAATTATGCTGTACACTAAAGGGAAAATAAAAGCCACTATTAATCTTTGCCTTTGATGACTTTAGAATCTAGTTAGAGAAATAAGATAGTCAGCAAGAAATACCTAAAAAATACTATTGGTAACTTCCAGGCGATTCATATGGACACTAAAGTTTGAGAACCACCATGCTAGAGGAAAGAAAGCCTGAAGATAGGGAGATCAGTTAGGAAACTGTTGTAGTAAACTAAAAATGAGATAAGAAGTCTGGAATTGTGGCTTGAGGGGTAGGAGTAAAGATGAAGCATGACTCCTAGAGGTATTTTGAAGGAAATATATACAATATGGTAGTAAATAAGAAGATAGAGTAAAATTTGAAGTATTTTAGCTGTGATGGGATATAAGTGGAGTTATTATAATGGAATGAAGAATATGTGTCAGTTTAGGGGTAGAAAAAGAAGATAAATTTGACTACACACATATCTGATATGAGGTGATGGCAGTAGGTCCAAGTAGACATGTCCTAGATTCTAAGTGAATATATTATATAGATAATTAGAAATAATGGAATGCAAAGCATGGGGATGAGTAATTCAGAGTAGAGATATATAGTTAGAAACTTTAGCTTCTGGAGATGAAGAACATGAGAACTAAGGATTAAGTTGACTTGGAAAGAGGAGCTAGGTTCCAATGGAGGAATGGTCCTAGAGGTAGAATTATATTGTGGTGTTATGGAAGCCTTATGGAAAGAAAAGTATGGAGGATGACATGTTACTAGATGTAGGGGAATAGTGTTGCTTTCAGAGGGAAGAGCAAGTACAAGAGAGAGGCCGGGGTCTGCTTGGCATGTTAGAAGGAACATAAGGAGGCTGAGATGGCTGGAACGGAGAGAATGGTAGTAGGCCAGATGATATGAGGACTTTGGCTTTTATTCTGAATGAGATAGGAATGCACTGCAGAGTTTTGAATTGAGAGATGATATAATCTGAATTATATTTTAGAAGAATCTGTGGCTGTTGTATAGAGGGGCAAAAGAGGACTCAGGGAGATCACTTAGGGGCAGTTTCAGTAGTCCAGGTGAAAGATAATATTGACTTAGAATAGAGAACTAGTGGTGGAATGGTGGTCCAATTCTGTATATATTTTAAAGATAGAGCTGACAGTGGATATGGAGTATGAAAGAGAGATAAGTTAAAGATGACTAAGATTTTGGGCTTGAGCAACTGGTAAATAGAGTTGCTATTACTGACACAGGGAAAACTATGGAAGGAACAAGTTTAGGGGTAAAATAAAGATGCCGCTTTTGGATATGTTAAGTTTGAGATGCCCAGTAGACTTCAAGTGGAGATGTTAAGTAGTCAGTTGGATACATCAATCTGGAGTTCAGGGCAGAGGCTAGAGATAAAGATTTGGGAGCCATCAGTATATAGATGGTATTTATAGCTATGGGATTAGATGAGGTCACCTAGGAAGTGGAGGACAATTGAGAAGAGCTCTGAGGATTGGGCTTTGAGGAATTCCAAAGTTTCGTTCCAATGTTTCCATCATAGCAGAAGGTAGAATTCATAAACTGTAAGGAGAGTCAATAGAAAATATCTGAACTGACATAGAGAATAAGTAACAGAAAAAATAGAACACATTGTAAGACACATGTGAGACACAGTTGAAAGGTCTGATGTATGTGTAATTGGGGTCCCTGAAGGAGAGGAGAGAATGGAATGGACACAATATTTGAAGATATAATGGTCAATAATTTTCCAAAACTAATGAAAGATATCAGTGTATGGATTCAGAAAGCTCAGTAAACTCTAAGCTGGTTAAATACAAAGAAAACCATACCTGGCATAGCCTAGCCAGATTGTTCAAAACTGAAGACAGAAAATCTTAAAAGGAGGCAGAACAAAAAAAGCATGCTACCTTTAAGCGAGGAACAATAAGATGTTTTTAATGACTTTCAGCAGAAATTATGGAACAGACAATAGATTGACATCTGTAAAGTATTAAAAGAAAAAACTTCCAACCTAGAATTCTGTATCCAATGAAAATGTCTTTTAAAAATTAAGGTGAGATGAAGACATTTTCAGACAAATAAATGAGAAACTTTATAAAGTAAATAACAGAATAAACATGCAAAAAAAATCAGAAGATTTGAACAATATGATTAAACAGCTTGAACTAATTCTGTATAGAACATTATTCCCAACAATTGAAGAACACACATTCATTTCCTGTACACATGGAATATTTGTCACAGTAGACCATGTGGTAGCCCATAAAGTAAGGCTCCATACATTTTTAAAGAATTGAAGTAATATAAAATTTGTTTTATGACAGTGGAATTAAACTAGAAATCTATACCAGAAAGCTAAATTAAGAAACCCTGAGTGTTTGGAATTAAACAGTACACTTCTAAATAATCCATGAGTCAGAGAAGAAGAAATGACAATGGAAATTGGAAAATATTTGAACTAAATAAAAATATGACACATTAACACTAGTGTAGTACAGCCAACGCAGTGCTACAGGATAATTTATAGCTCTAAAGGCATATAATAGTAAAAAAGGTTAATGATATAAGCTTCCATCTAAAGAAGCTAGCTGAAGAACAGCAAATTAAACCCAAGGGAGGTAGAAGTAAAATAAAATAATAAAAATCAAGGAGTGAGCAAAAATAAATGAAACAGCAAATGTACAATACAGAAAATTGAAAAGGCCAAGAGTTGGTTTTTTGAAAAGACAGTCAAAATTGGCAAAGCCTCAGCAAGACTGATTCCCCTAAGTCCTCCCCAAAAATGGATGGGTGGATAGATAGATAACACAAATAATATCATGAATGAAAAAAGGGACATCGCTACATATCTTATAGATACTAAAGCAAAAAGAGGATATTTTAAAAACAGCTTTATGCTAATAAATTATGCAATTTAGATAAATTCCTTGAAGTACTGCTTAACAAAACTAATACAAGAATTAGAAAATATGGACAGTCCTGTATCTATTAAAGAAATGGAATTCTTAATTAAAAACCTTCCACAAAGAAAATGCCTGACTCATTTGGCTTCACTGGTGAATTCTTCCAAACACTTATGGAAGAATTAAATTCTCTAGATAACAGAAAGAGAGGAAAAATATCCCAACTTATTGTATGAGGTTAGGAACTGAGATGGTCATTATAAGAAAAGGCAATTACATCATGCACATAGATGCAAAATTCTTAAATGGAATATTAGCCAAGTGAACCCAGTGATATGTAAAAAATTATATCATGACTATGTAGGGTTTATTCTAGGAATGCAAGGTGGTTTAACATTCAAAATTAATCAGTATAATTCAACACCCTGACTGAACAAAGAAGAAGAACCATTGTGATCATCTTAACATAGGCAGAAAAATAATTTGTTAAAGTTTAATAACCCTTTCATGATAAAAACCTATCTAACTAGAAGGGAATTTCCAATATGATAAATGGTACCTACAAAAATCTTACAACTAACATCAGACTTCTTGCTGAAATATTGAATGCTTACCCCCACCCACCCAAGTTTAGGAACAAGGCAAGCGTGTCTGCTATCACCATTTTGTTCAACGTTTTATTGGAGGCCCTAGCTAGTGTAGTAAGGGAAGAAAAGAAATAGAAGAAAGATTGGAAAAGAAGTAAAATTGTCATTATTCACAAATGACCTGATTGTGTATGCATAAAATACAAACAAATCTATTAAAAGCTATTAAAATTAATATGTGAATTTTTTTAAATTGCTGGCTATAAGAAAAAGTACTAACTCAGTTATCTTTCTTTATGCTCACAACAATTAGAAAATAAAAAATTTAAATAACATTTACAATAGTATGAAAAAACAAAAATACCTAGGAATACATCTAATGAAAGATGTGGAAGGCTTTTACATTGGAAACTACAAATGTGCCAAGAAAAATTTTAGAAGACCTGGATAAAGGGAAAACTATACCATGTTTATAATTTGGTAGATATCAGTTCTTCCCAAATTATACTGTAGATTAAATACAACCCTCATCAAAATCTCAACAGGTTTCTTTGTGGAAATTGGAAAGTAGATTCTAAAATTTGTAGGAAAATACAAAGGACCTAGAGTAATCAAGGCAATCTTGGAGAAGAACACAGCTGGCAGACTTGCACTACCAGATACCGAAACTTATTATAAGCTACAGTAATTAAAACAGTGTGGTATTAGTATAAGGATAGACAGACAAATGGAACAGAAAAGGGTCCAGAAATAGACCCACAAATATATGTTCACCTGATTTACCACAAAGATACCACTGCATTTCATGGAGAAAGAATGATCCTTTATATAAATGGTACTTAGTAAAATGGCTATCCTCAATCCAGCCTCACAGCATACATAAAAATGAATCACAGACCTAAGTATGAAAAGGTTAAATAAATAAAGCTTCTAGAAGAAAATCTTAGGATCTTAAGATAATTAAAAGATTTCTTAAACAGTACACAAAAAGCACTAACCATAAAAGATATGATTGAAACTTTGGATTTTATTAAAATTAAGAACTTCTGTTTATTAACTGCAACTCATATATTGCTGGTGGGCATGTAATTGGTATTTGGTAGAACCACTTTAGAAAACTGGCAGTATCTACTAAAGCTAAAACATACGTATACCCTATGACCCACTTCTGGGAATATACTCAAGAGAAATGAGTAGTTATATCCACCAAAGGGCATGTTCAGGAAACTTTATTCATAGAAACTTTAATCATAATAGCCCCAAACTGGAAACAGTTCAAATTTCATCAACAGGAAGACACATAAATTGTGGTATACTAATACAATGAATGATGACATAGTAATGAAAAAGGACTACTATGACGGCAGTGGGGCCCTAGTGGCACAGAGGTTAAGTGTTTGGCTGCTAACCAAAAGGTCAGCAATTCAAATCCACGAGTCACTCCTTGGAAACCCTATGGAGTAGTTCTGCTTTGTCCTATAGGGTCGCTATGAGTCAGAATCAACTTGATGACAACCAGTTTTGTTTTGTTTTGTTTTTTTTGACAGCAATAACATGGCTTAGTCATTGAGATATAATTTTGAGAAAAAAAATCCAGATATAAAAGAGTAATACTGTATGATTTCTTTTATATGGATGAATGGATGGATATATAGACTCCTACAAGGAGCCCTGGTTGCTCAGTGGTTAAATGCTTGGCTGCTAATGGAAAGGTTGATGGTTCAAACTCACCAGCTGCTCCACAGGAAAAAGATTTGGCAGTCTGCTTCCATAAAGATTTACAGCCCTGGAAACCCTACGGTGCAATGCTGCTCTGCCCTATAGGGTCCCTATGAGTCTGAATCAACTTGTCTGCAATGAGTTTCTTTGTTTGTTTATTACCCATAAATACGTAAATATATACTTGTGGTGGTAAAGGTCAGAAGAGGTTCTTTTACAGGGTAAATGAGAGGAAGCACAACGGAGCTTTCTAGGGTGCTGGAGAATGTGAAGCAATGGGAAGCTTGAGAAGGGATGCCCATACCAGCATTATTTTTAATAGTCCTAACTGGAGATAACCCAGATGACCTCTAACAGTGGACTGGGTTGATATACTAAATTATGTAATATTCATAAGTAAACTACAATATGTGACAATGAATGAAATATACCTGTAAGCATAACATGAATAAATCTCAAACATAATGTTGAATGAAAGAAAAAAGCCATTTGTAAAAGTGTATACTACGATTCCATTGATAACGAAGTTCAAAAATAGATAAAAGTAAACTATAGCATCAGAAGTAAATCAGAAGTAAATTAGTTAACTACCTTTTCAGACAGGGGATGACTGGAAGAGGGGAAGGGCAGGGGCACTTTGGGCATGGCAGTGTTCTTGACCTGCGAGGTAGTTACACCAACATTTGCCTTGTGGTTTTCCATTTACATTCCATAAGCCTGTTGTACTTCAATAAGAAAGTTAGGAAACAAATACTTAAAAGTTTTATACCTACTAAATAAATTCCAACATTATAGGTGTCTTTTTGAAAAAAAAAAAAAAAAAAAAACACTTCATAAAAGTGAAAAACATTTTTTTCTATATGCTCCTTTTGCGTTATACATAGATTTTCCCATATTATTTAATGAAAGCACACCATGTTTGTTTGTAGAAAATTTTCCTTTTGTGTACTGTAAAGTTTGATTTTTTTTCTTTCTGATACTTGGAAACTGAGATGCGTCTAAAATCTACCTTCACTTTCTGATCATGTAATTTGCTGCTTTGGTAGCAATTTATTAATGCAAGCATACTTTTAATTTTGAATTTTGTTTCTGTTCTTTTAAACACATGATATCTTCTGAGAAAATGAAGAGTTCATGATTCCTAATCAGGTGGCAGGCAGACTCATTAGTAAAATGTGACTCTTTCCCTTTTTAGATTTATTACTTGAAGCAATTTAGTTATTGATACCAATTCCTGGTTTGGCATTTAGAATAGTTCTATTTCTCACATTGAAGATATGAGATAGATGTGGTTTATTACCTTTGCAGTTTTCAAGAAGAGTTATCTACTAATCTTTGCTCCTAATATTCACTGAAAATACTAATTTCTAAGTAAAAATTTTTGGGTGAGTAAAATATTCCCTGTATTGTTTTGTTCAAATAGGAGATTATGTGTTAACATACTTGCTCATAGTAATTGTTTCTCTTTTTCTAGAGAAAGTCTCTTCATGAAAACAAATTGAAGAGACTTCAGGAGAAAGTAGACGTTTTGGAGGCAAAGAGAGAAGAATTGGAAACAGAAAATCAGGTGTTAAATAGGTAATGTTTTATATATATATACCCCAATGTGGTTATTTTAATGTTACAGAACTTTGTTTCTGGGTATAATCCACATTATGTTTTCTTTTAAACTATGTATTTTTAAAAATTCTAAAACTATTTGATAACCCCTAATCCATTATCCTTTTTTTCTTCTTCTAACTGAATGTTCCTTCAAACCAAAGGATTTCTATATGTGCCACGTGTTTGTGTTATGGTTGGGATTGACAGGAAAGGTCAGTCTGCTACAGTAGCTCACTTTGGTAGCCACAAGTGTGAGTTCTTGCTGCTGAGACAACAAAACAGTTGCAGCTATTGCATGGTTGTTAAAATTGTGGCTCTAGCTTGGAATCAAAGGTCAAGTTTTGGCTGCCCAGTGTGGAAAATATTATTGGGTGGTAGCTTCTGGGTTTGGAGTCACATCCAAGCACAGCTGATAAGCAACATCGTTAGCTTTTTTAAGCAGAGAAGACTTAGCATATTAAGTTGAATTTTTTCAAGTTAACATATTTCTGAAGGGACTGAGAAAATCAGTAGTAGCATTTATAACACATTTGATTCAATTTAATAAAAAAATATTTTCAAATTCAGCTAATCAGTGGTAGCCTTCAGCACTCTAGCTATTCAAGTACTGGATGTTCTGTTATGGAAACTGCCTATTATATCAAGCAGTGATGTTTCATGACGTGCACTGTTGTTTTGGGGTATAATTGTTACCCAAATTCCAACTGTTGTTTTTTAGAACATTCAAGAAACTTCTAGACTATGGAATTAATGCCAACTCTACAGTACTCTATTCTAAAGCAGGAAATCACCAAATTCATTCTAAAACAAAATCAACTTACTACCTCTTCTATTAATTCCAATTAATATTGAAATATCAATTCAAGACTAGGCAGTTGAGGCACAGATCATGTAAAACTTTGGGTGATTTTGTAACTATATGTGATTAATCAGTGTGATTGGTGGTCAGGAAAGTCATGTTATGACCAATAAGATGATGATCTATGAAGGCCTTATAAGTTAGCTTGTTTCTCCAACTGATTTTTCTAAAATTGGGTAGCTTCCCCTTTGTGATTAGCTACATTTTTGTAATTAGGTTGAACCATATGAACTTGCTTGTAATTGACCATATTTCAACTACAAAAATGACACTTTCACAAGGTTCAACCTAGTATTTTCTGCATTTCCATTTGATTCCTTCTGTAAGATAAAGACCCCTTTTGGTTTAAAGGTGTCTTTCTTAGTTTCAAGATTCACAGTAGGGAGAGGCAAATAAAACTTTTAAGTAAGTTGATAACTGGCAGTGCTGATAATGTTCACATGATTAAGATGTAATGTCATGTTTCTGTTTATCTTTCCAAATAAACAGAATTTTATCTGTATATTGCATATAGATAAGTCTTCTAATCCAGAAATGTTTCTCTAATTTAAAATTATATTCTGTGAACCATACTGTTCTTCTATAGAGTATAACTGTATTAAAGAACAGTAGTATGATTTTTTTCCCTTTTAAGGCAAAATGTTCCATTTGAAGAATATACAAGGATTCAGAAAAGACTGAAGGATATACAGAGAAGACATAATGAATTTCGAAGTTTGATTTTGGTTCCTAACATGCCTCCCACAGCATCCATCAATCCTGTTAGCTTTCAGTCATCAAACATAGGTCCAGGCATGGAACTGTCCTTTCCTTCTCATCTTCAGGTATGGGCAGTTCTTCTGGGGAGAAAAAGTTAGGCAAGTGTTTCTGTAGGTTTTTCTTACCTGTTTAAGTAAAAATTTAAAACATCAAGTTGTGAATATGGTAGTACTCAGAATTACCTATAAAAATGATATACTGTAAGCCCAGTCAGTGTTAACTTTTCCCTTTCATTTTTCAGAAAAATTTCCTGAGAAGCAAAGTAGATTTGAATTTACTCTGACTGTCCTTTAGTGATGGTGCTAGGAGCAAAATCTCCTATCAGGCAGTAGAAAAGAAACTTGATTGATTGGCTCTTAAGTAACCTAGTTTGTAGCCAACAAATATGATACTACTATTGAGTGTTTACTAGGTGCCATGTACTGTAATATACATTTTCCACACAATGTTTTGTCATAATGAAAAGTGCTTTGAGGTGGGTATTATTATTCCCAATTTACAGATGAGGAAACTGAGTCAGAGAGATAAAGTGACTTGCCTAAGGTCACACCTAGTAATGGAGCCCTGGTGGCACAACGGTTAAGCTTTTCTGCTAACTGAAAGGTTGGTAGTTCAGACCCACCCAGTGGCTCTGCGAGAGAAAGACTTGGTGATTTGCTTTGTAAAGATTATAGCCTAGAAATCCCTAGGGAGCAGTTCTACTCTGTCACATGGAGTCACTATGAGTTGAAATCAACTTGACAGCACCTAACAACAACAATAACATAGCTAGTAAGTGACAGAGTTAAGTTTCAGACTTAAATCTGTGTGATTCCAAAACGTGGTCTCTTTCTACTATATAAGTGCACTAAAATATTGAAGGAATCAAATTGATTGATTTTCAGAAGATAGACCATTAATAAATAACTGCATTTGATAATGTTGTAAGCCCTGGAGATTTAGTCACTGAGTACTTTGTTTATAATACACTGCTGTTAAACTCCAGTCCTGTTAGAAAAGCTGCCACATAAGTACACTAGGGCCTGCATTAGTTCTCATTCACTCCCTGCTGAATTGTACAGTCAGAAAAAAATAGACTTTCGGTTTTGCTTCAGGCTAGAGCCTGAGGCTGGAGAGAAGTGAGGACTGGTTAGTAGTCTAGCCCATGCTGCTCTGTTCTTAAACTGCTAAAATGGTCATTGTTTCCTTGCCAGATGTTGCAGGCCTGTATAAAAGAGGCCGACTGAGGCTGCTGCTTAACAGTTACTTTTCCATAGTTTTTCTAACAGTTACTTTTGCTGTGCTTTCTCTGCAACATTTTAAGGAGGAACAGCATCAAAGGGAACTCTCTCTACTGCGGAAAAGACTAGAAGACCTAGAAACAACACAAAGAAAACAACTAGAGGAACTTGGATCTCCTGGGGAATGATGTTCTTGGAGAAAAGGCAGATCAAAAGGGGCGAAATCAGTGACTCAATAAAGCGTAAAGTTTTAACATGTGGCATTTAGATACTTTATTACTGTTTGCCAGAACACTTGAATGTGCCTCAAGGAAAGGTACCAGCTGCATACTGTATTTCATGACTTTTGGGATTTTAGGATACCAACAACAAACAAAGCATTAAAAGAAGCCATTTCAGAGAGATTTAGATTATCTGTTGACAATCCTTTGAAAATATAAAAAAAAGGAATTAGGGAATCAAGTTTTAAAATTATTTTATTTTGTTGAAGTTTTTTGGCATTTTGCCTGAAATATGCCCATGTTGAATTCCCTCTTCCTCATCTTCAGGATGCTTGGCAACAACAGGGTCTGCAAACATCTTCTGTTTTACTCTGTACAAGAGTTACAAACCTCTAGTTCTTAAAAAAAAGGATGAAAATTTAAAAGTCAGCATAAAAAATAAAACTTAGTTACCTAAATATATATTCATTACAAAGGCTACCTTTTCTAAAACCTGTGTGCACATAATTTATTACAGAGCTTAATAAATATTTTTCTATCTATATTGTCTTGTGTTTAATTTCACTTTGACCATACATATTTAGGAGTGGGAGCCCTGGTGGCGCAGTGGTTAAGAGCTCGGCTGCTAACCAAAAGGTCAGCAGTTTGAATCCACCAGCCGCTCCTTGGAAACCCTGTGGGGCAGTTCTGCTCTGTCCTATAGGGTCACTATGAGTTGGAACTAACTCCACAGCAATGGGTGTGGGTTGTTTTGGGTATTTAGCAATGTAGATAGATCTCACTGAGTTTGGCTTTGTTGAGTTAGAATTTTAATAGAAGATAACAAAGTACAAATAATTAAATCCTGTGGCTGTATAAAAATGGGGCCATCAATTGTAAAACTTGAACCCAGTGTGTTTCCTGTAGAAGTATTGTTGGTATTTAATTTTGCTTTCCACTATTTTGAATCTAACCAAATAATTATAAATGTTTTATTTCTGCACGTCCCTAAGTATGCCATCATTTACTTTTTTCTCCACTGTGCACCCAGCAGAAGCTTTTTATGTAACATTTTTTAGAGGAATTCTGCTGGAATAATTTCATGCCAACAAGGCAGAGCTCATGCCTGCCAAACTAAGTGGAATGTTCATTATCCAGAAGTCTTCATAATCAAAAAATCCAAGTTGATATTGGAGGCCAGGAATGTAATCGAGCAGCCCTTAGCATCAGTTAACAAGGAACTAGATTTAGACTGACTTACTATATAATATAGCTGCTTATTCACATAGAGTATACAGTGACATCTTGTTCATGAAAAACAATTTCCATGGAGCCACTTAGAATAAAAAAGCTACTATAGCTGGAAAATTGAAAGGAAAAAAATTTTAAAAAGACAGAAAGAGCCCACGGTTACATCAAAATGTTTATTTCTGGATATAGACATTTAAAACATTCATCTCCAAGAACAGCTTCAATCAGGTATACAATAAGAAATAGACTTTAAATCCTAATACAGAAAAGGTAACTGAATAAATTTTTAAATGCTGCTGTAGACACTAGTGTTAGAAAAAAAAGTTTATAAATGAATCGTTTTGCACCAAAAAAATATGCGAAGAAACTTGAAAATAGATATTGTTTGCCATTTGTTTCTCTGGTTGCTGTTTAATATGGACCCAGTGACTGATTGTCTTCAGCACACATCTGATTTGGCCATTTACTGCGTTTGGCTAATGTGATCCAAAGTGTGGATCTAGACAGTGCTTTTCACTGGAAGATTGACAAACACGCTACATACATTAGTGAATCTTCACGCCACCTCAGTGAGGTAGGATAGAAATATTATACAGAAATCGAGGCACAAAGAGGTAAGTGACTTGCCCAAAGTTCCCAACAGCACAGTCCCTGAAGAGCAGATAATTCTCCACACAGGACTTGTGTGCCAGAGAGCTGGACAGGGACACCCTCATCTGTAGCATTTAGTAAATACTTAGATAAAGCTGTAGCTGATCCTTTGAGTTTTCTTAGCATTTCTGTACCCTAAAGAAGGGGAAGTCTTTTGGGCAACTCTCCTACCCTTGGCTCTCAGCTCTCCTACTAGTGTTCACTTATGAACTCCTTCACATCTTTCAAGACTGCAGCAGCCCTAGATGGGGCCAGACCTCTCACCTTAATACTTAATAAGGAACTTATTTGGTAGTATTTTTGAGGTGTCTCCATTGGACAGACAATGGTCAAAAGCAACGGGGTTGGGAGGGTGCTATCAGGGCAGTAACTGCTTCATTTCTGATCAGTTGGTTGAGGTGTCACCTCTCTCTTTACCAGATGTTGAGGAGAAAAAAAGAATTTCATTTATCTCAGATAAACTTCACATTTAAATCCTGATGTTACATACAGTATTGGTAAATGATTTTAAGGAATGTGTGATCAATGTTTTGCTTGCTATTTGAAAATATTTATTTTCTAGATTCGGAATTTGGAACACCAAGGGTAAAAGGTGCCATAAGAGAAGCTTGAGAGAGTTGCCAATTACGGTTTTTACTTCTGGTTTAATGGAAAACACAGTGGTATTAAAATTGGTCATGAGCAGCAAAAATTCAGGAATAAAAAATCAGCAATAAAAAGACTACAGTATCACTGGAAAGGGAATTCTTTAAAAAGAAAGGCATGAATAAAATGGATATTTTTAATTCTCCTGTGAGGAATACTTTCAAAAAGTACATAGTAAGACTAAGATACCAAGTTGTATACTAATATTTTCAGGCCTTGAGCCTTAAATATATATATTTATATATTATACTCCAGTGTGAACAGCAATTTCATGAAATGTAAAATGTATTTTTTTTTAATCACACACAAGTATTTATAACCACAGGGTTCACTTGAAATCTAAAGCAAGGAGACACGAGTCTAGAAATGTAGGATTGGGAGAGCGAGTACTCTTCCACAGATAGTTCTGATCAAGTTTTTAAACAGTATACGTAATCTACTAATGAATTTTCTCTTTTAAACAATACCCAGTATGCCCACTATCAGATACATGCTGTATGAAAAAATAGAAAAAGAAAAAAAGGAATATAAGTTAGAACGAAGTGGGTAAAATGCTATTGCATTTAAATAAAACTCTCCTTGCTTTAGAGCTCCTTGGTGAAATGGAGGTGAGTTTGATGAGTGCAGTTGGTGACCACTGAAAAACACGAGCCCTTTCAACGATGTTGCAACACTGTTAGTTTTTGGTTTAAAAACACATATACACACTCACGAATGCTAAGTGTACACACTACCAAATTTTGCGGTCAGCTTTTCCAAGAACTACTGGGGAAAGTTTCAATGCTGCAAATCCTCGAGGTTGCCCTAACACCCCCACCTTGTTTCCAAATGACTCATTTCACATTTTGTGTTGAGCACTGGCAGTGTCCCTTTTCTGCAGAGGTGCAGTGTAGTCACAAGTGCTACCTAGCTGTAGTTTTCAAACAAAACCACTTATATTATTGTGCTTAAGTGGAGGCTGTAGTTACAATACTGACACTTGCTTACTGGCCCTGTATTCTCTGTAAACAAGGAGGCTGTTTGCAACAACCACTTCAACTCTATTTACAGAAGGGTTCCCACAGGCACAATGTTTGGTCTGCTTTCTAAAAGCTGTGCATGTACCTTGGTCTCTTACGAAGACAGTGCTCAAAGTGGAACCTATGTGCAAACTTAAAAAATTAACGACACAGAGTAGCTCAAGCAGCCATTTTGCTCCCAAGTCGTCTGAAGAACTCTGCCAGATTAAGCCAGGCCCCAGAGTGCTTACATCCACTTGCATTTCTTCTTTTCATCAAATAAGACTCTTACATGCAAGAGTTGTTTCTGAGCTTCTTCCAGCCCTCGTTCTCTTTCTAGTTTATTTAGAATCTGTTGACAATTAGAACAGTTATTTTAGATATTGTGGTTTTAGCATTAAATGGGTTTCTTTTTGGTTTTTATTTTTATTTTTTGCATTCCTGATGCTGTGAGTGGTAAAATCTGTATGAAACAGATGCCAATATTTTCTCCGATCATTTACATACTCACTTTGCAAGTTGTTTTGCTGAGTCATTATCACAGGATCAACAACATTTTGGCTTAAAATAGAAGCTCACAAGAAATACCAACTATCTTCTTACAAATATGGGGCCAGACTTCAAGGCCCTGCTTTAATGCATTATGTCATAGCCATTCCAAGCACAGCAAGCATTCCTGGGCAGCCAACATGCAGGCAAGTATTCTTCAATGCAGCAGGCAGGGGCATCCTGGTAAGAGATGAACACTTCCCTCCCCTCTTCCCGCCCATCCTATGCAGTGTAGTCCCTCCTCTCCCCTACCCTCCCCAGTGCTTCCCTTTTCACCCCTAGCCCCTGGAAAGAGGGATGCTTATCATGTTGAAGGAACTCATTGCCTCTACCCTACCTTAGCTCTTCACTTGATCTTCAAGTAGCAAATGGAATGGGTGAGCTATTCTCACCATTGACATGGATAGCCTGTCCCAGCATGACTGAGTGGGGGGAATCAGGGAAGGGGGGATTAACATATATTTGGAAACAGCGCATCTGATAAATGTGTCTGTGTGAATTCCCAAAGAAAAAAATCCAGATTTAGGAGAATTAATCATAAAGGAGAATGGTTTATTGAAATAGTTTCTTAAGTCAGAAATATGTCATAGTTATTCAGATAACTATTGAATACAGAATCTAGGTGGTTTAATAAGCTTAGCTTTCATTTTAGCAGATTACAATCCAGCATAAACTGGCCCCATTTAATAGGACCACTACTTACTTATCAAGTTATTTTAAGTCAGTGTGGCTGTAGGCCACAAAAACTCAAATGTAAATTCAGGTTGGTTCAAAAGTAGGCAGCATGATAAAACTCAGAGGGGCAGCCAGGTGCAGGGTCTGGCTTGGTGCCAGGATCCCCCATCTCAGACAGGCTTCCTGGCCTCCCTTTCTGGCCATTTGGGATGCCACAGCTGTCCTGAGACCCATAGAAAGCTATACCCAAATCCTTGCGACTGATTCATAGGTTTTTTTTTAAAAAAATTGTTCTAATTTAAAATCTTACCTCATCAAAATACTTTACGATGTATTTGTAGATTTCTGTCAAGGCCACTTCTTCATTAAATTCATTTTCATGTTTCTTAAATAAAGAAAGGCTTGTTGAGAAATTCTGGAATGGTTTTTTTTTGAAAGAAGTAACAAAATGTAAGTTATATCTGTTTTCTAATGCTACCTTAGATTCCTGAGTTAAGAATTCTTCCATTTCTGAAGATGACAATGGAGGCAAATCCCTGATTGCTTTGTAGTAAGATTTTACTTCTTCTTTGTAGGTTGGGATATCCTTGGCGTAGAGAAGTTTATTAGTTGGTGCTTCCTGGAAGAAAAGCAACCATGGCAGAAAGAGTGCAAAACCAAGGAAATTTGTAACCGTACCAATGTATCTGAACCTCCACTACCAGTATTATCCCCTGGTAATGAGGCTTCATGCAGTAGGCCTTAATAAATGTTGTTGACTGCATGACTGACTGCCATCTATATAGTTCTGGTGACTCACTGTTATTTTCAGGCAGATTAAATGCTAATATATTCTGCCTTCCTCTCATAAAAGAACTAAAATTATTATTTTTGTATGACTTTGAGTTACTGTAACAATGGAACTTATTTCAATCACAGTTCATTACTAATGGTTGGAAAAAGCCTGAATTAAAACATTTGCTCTCATCCTCACCCACCAGTGAATTTTGGCATTTATAAAAGACTTGATTGTAGGTCTGATTGGGCCCTTTATATAACCACGAAACTGGTAACTAATTGGCAGTGGCAGATTTTTCTGCTTGTCCCTTTTATTTCATTAGATTATAAAGATCTTCCAGTTTCCTCAAGGAAATGCATGGTCATTAGTGTTGGTGGCTGTGGGGTCTGATTTTGCATAGGTCCCCAGGCAGTTTGAATGTTCTTATGTAACTATAACAATGATAATATTAAAAAACTGAGTAAGTGAAAATTTAAATAATCATTTTGCACACAATTTTAAAAAAATTCTACTTAGGAAGGATGGGTGACAAAGAATATCTGAAGCTGAACCAATAACTTGATGAACCATTCTGATGCCTAGACTGAGATATTTTTACTTGTCGAGTTTAAGTAGAACCCACAAATCATGTGATCATGCATTCAATAAACATTCAGCCAGGCACTACAGTAGGCATTGGGTATATAAAGATGAAAGAGACCAGTACCCGACCTTAAGAAGCTTACAATCCAGTTGGGAAGACAAACTTACACATTGCTTAGTATAAGTGATCAGTAAGTAGGAGGGTATAAAATAAAGATAAAGACTATAGAGGTAGATCATAATTCTGCTACATTGTGTGATTTTAGGCAACACTTGTAACCTCAGTGGCAGTGGGTTTTGTAACCTCTCAGAGCATCAATTTCCTTATCTATACCTTATATGGTTATATATAAGGTATACACCTTACCTTATATGGTTCTTGTGAAGATTAATTGAAATATACCAAGAACAGAGGAAGTAATTAATAAATAACCATTTTTACTATAAATAGATAAACATTTAACTGTCACTGTGCTGAATGCTAAGAACTTTATTAGTCAAATGAATAAAGTGTTGTGGGAAGTAGATCAGGGGAAGGTTCAAAGCATGTGTATTTACACTGATCTGAGCCTCGTGCAGTTTCTGGTACACATCTGGAAATCGTGTTGAATAAATGAATGAGTAGTATTTTACTAAACAGAGTAGTTGTGAGACAGGAAGGGGATGAACAAAGGGATATGAAAACAAGTTCATAGTGTGTTTGGGAAAACTAAACTAGCATAGAGAGCATATGAAGTGTGCAAGAAAATGATGAGGTCAGAAAAGAGACCCGAAGTCCAGTCAGGAAGGGCAAGGTGGCACTGAGAAGATTGTTAAATGGTAGGTAATGGGAAGTATTTAAACATTTTTAAGCAGGAAACTGACAAGATCAGGTTTATGTTCTAGAAAGATCACCTGAGACACAAGTGAAAAGGAAGTCTGGCGGGGGCAGGGTACACAGCAGGGGCAAGGACAGCGGTTAGGAGGCAGTTACTACCCTAGTGGAGAAGGGATGACAGGATGAGGCAGAGGGAATAAAAGGAAACAACAGAGACATTCTGGAGACAGAAGTGAGTAGTAACCAACTGACTGGAGGGAGAGGTTGGGAGAAGGGAGGCAGAAGAAGGAGTCAAAGGCCAAGGATTCTACCTTGAGAGACTAGGCAATGCTCGAGAAGACAAAAATAAAAACAGGTTTATTCTGTAGGAATAGTGGTGATAGAGAGTATAGATTTAAGCTAGGAGTCTGAGGTGCTTAGTAAACATCAATCACTGTTCATCCCAGGCACTATTAAAATCCTCTACCAAAGAGCCACAGTTCAGCGTTAAAAGATTTTCTGAAATGCATTAGGTACGGATATTACTCAGTTTAATGTATTTTGGAGTACTTCATGTAAGACCAAAACACCTCTTTCAAAGTTTGCTCTGTATTTTTATCTTGCTTTGCTTGCTTGAGGCTTTTGATCAGCCAAGAACCATAGGAAAACAATATTCATGTTTTGATTATAAACTGACAAACCAGTAGTGATGCAAATCTCAGGCAAGATTTTCTTCCCCATAAGCAATTTGTCATATTCAAATAGAGCCTCTTTTATGTATATTCAGATGGAACTAATTTATGGAACTAATTTAGGCAAATTTCAATAGTTTCACACTTTGGGCTAATGTTTTATCAGTGTCTGTAGCATATTTTCTTCAGGAAACAAAGAAAATCTATACTTTGTGGTGAATTTTTTCACAGGCAGAGTTCTGCAGTAGGGTGGGGCTAATCTAATATTTCAGCTTTCACTTAAAAAAATACTAGATTAAAAAATAGAAATAAATGAGACATATTTTGGAGCAAAATGAATGTACAGTGACCATCATTGGCTATTTCCTTTCAGCTGGCATGGTTTAGGCCAATCGTTTATTATTTTTACAGAGTTGGTTTACAGGAAATAGAGAGTACTTCAAATTCATAGGAGGACGTTCAAAAAATACTACAGTGGAGCCCTACCTTCCCTAGTTGCTGCTCCGTGAGAGAAAATGCATCCATGAATGCCTGGGCAATCACTGACAAACAGCCATCTATGTGCGGCGTCTTCTTAATGTCAAAGACAAACTGAGGGTTCTTCAGGATGTTTACCCAGAAACGAAGAGGAAGGCTGTTCAAAAGGAGAGAGAAATCTCTTTCAAATAGGGCCATTCATATGAGGCCAGTGTTCTGTTTATCCCAGTTTGTAAACAGGCGTTTTTATCCTTGTAATCAAAGTATACAAGTCTGCTTTGGCAGACATACCAAGCAACAGATGGCAGCATCACTGAGAGAGAACAAGAAAGGGTTAAACTAACAGGGCTACTGAGAGGAAGGACTAGAGGAGGATAAATCTGAAAGTGGATAAGAATTTTCTCCAGATAGTTCTTGATAATATTAGATAATGGTTACCAATGAGAACATCTCATATTCAGAGCTGTAGAATCTGACCTCTACTCACTTCCTCTAGGTGCTGCCCACCCACTGCCTTCAAGGTGATTTGGACTCACAGCGACCGCATAGGGTTTCCGTGGCTAAAATCTCTACAGAAGCAGACTGCCACATCTTTCTCCCTCAGAGCCGCTGGTGGTTTCAAACTGCCAACCTTTCAGTTAGCAGTCGATCATTTTAACCACTGTGCCTCCTAAATGCTACACCCTGGTCTAAGCTACCACCGTCTCTCACCTGGATTATAATCCCCAGCTTCTGATGGTTTATTCTCTACACAACTACCAGTGATTGTTTTAACGCAGAATCAGATCATGTCTCTCCTCTGCTCCAAATACTACATGTTTCCATCTCCTTGCAGGTAAAAACCCTACATGGTCTGGCCCAGTGCCCCCATCTCCTACTACTTTCTACCTTACTCATTCCAACTCAAGTGGCCTCCTCACTGTTGTTCAAGAATGCCAGCCAAGCTCCTGCCTCAGGACTTCTGCTCTTGTTGCCTGTCTTCCTGAAACTCTCTTGAGATGGTCACATGGTTTGTGCCCTCACCTGTCACCTCTTTCAAAACTTGGCTCAAATGGCATCATCTCAGTGAGGACTTCTCTAACCAATCTATCCTGACACTCTTTATTCTCCTTTCCCAGTTTCTCCATTGCACACATAACCTTCTCATATACTAAGCCTATTTTATTGTCTGTCTTCACCCATTAGAATATAAACTCCATAAGAACATGGGTTTTTGCCTGTTTTGTTCATTATTTTATCTCCAGCAGAGTTCCTGTGTGTTGCAAGTGGTTAACACACTCAGCTGCTAGCTGAAAGGTTAAGGGTTCAAGTCCACCCAGAGGTGCCTTGGAAGAAAGGCCTGGCAATCTACTTTGGAAAAATCAGCCATTGAAAACCCTATGAAGCCCAGTTCTATTGAGGTCACCATGAGTTGAAAATCGACTAGACAGAAACTGGTTTATATTTCTAGCACCTATACCAGTGCTTGGCACATAGTAGGTACTCAAATAAATACCTGAATATAAACTTGAGAACTGTTCAAAGTCCAACTCTAGCCTCTACCATATGGCTACTGGGTCTCTCAATAGCCTAAAGGCACTTCCAGCCCCACTGTCCTGGCTGCTACCCCTGCTCAGATGCCATGTCTTCATGGTGCAGTGGTGGGCTGCAGCTCCCAAGCTTGGTGCGAGAATAGCAGGGCAGGGGGATAAAAGGCTAGAACACAGGAAGGGAGCGGACTGGGGCAGGGAGTTGGGCTAGACCTGGATTAAATGGGAGAAGCTCAGATCTAGACTCTAGAACTTCAGCTTTTAGTACTTGTTTAAAATCGTCTGCCTACCTTCAGTGCTTGGAAGGGCTTGAGCTTGCACTGAGAAGTTGTTCATCATAACTCTGAGTCTTACTCAGCTCATGCAAAAGTATTTCAAATAAAGGTAATGAGCTATATTTTTTTTTTTACTGCAGAGACATTTAGAATAAATCTAGATTCCTTACCCCTGCCTGAGGTAAAATGTTAATAAATAAAACAAACCTTTGGTTAATTCTCCTGGCATCTGAGTACTGTATTTGATAAGGCTGAAGCATTTATATACAGAATCAGAGTGTAGACAAACACAGTGGCTGAAAGGAAGGGAGTGAACACAAGCAACGATCTGAGATAGGCCTGGATAGGGCTTAAGCATGCAGGAAGAAGACAGTTTGGAAATTGCAAAGTGACCGATTCTTTTAGGGACAAATAAAAGAGTCTTTAATGAAAACATTGTATGAGGAATCCCACAAAATATTAATTTCTCATCCTTCTGGTCAAGCTAAACTCATGTTAACATTTTAGACAGTGTTTTTCATGCATTAAGGATAATAGATTTTTTTACTTAATCCTAAAGAATAGAATTCTCAGCATAGAAGTAGTTTTATTTATTGTTTAAAAATAGTAACAGAGCAAGAAACTATTTTGACATGATAGCTTACCAAGCACAAAGATTCTGATAAATCTTCCTATCTTTGCCCTCAATTTTAGTTATTCTGTCCCAGATTCGTGAAAACAGTCAATAATTGCCTACATTCCCACCTGTTTGTTTTCCAAATATGTACAACATCAGGATCTGTGATTTTTTTGTTTTCAGCCTGGGCATCCAAAAAGTCAAAAAAGTATTTTATAGCAAATGGGGCTCTGCTGTTGGGTAAACTCCAAATGCTTCTAAAAAGTTTTTCAAGCACAGAATGAATTGCCACCTGAAAGACAGAGGACATTGCATTTGTGAGATTAAAAAGAAAAAGTATATAAATATATACGTGTGTGTATGTACAGTAGCAGTTTTGAAAACACGACGGAAAATGAAATCCAAGTTTAGAGACTATAGTGTACAAAACAGAGAAAAGCTGAAAAGACAATAACTAAAATTGTCAAATGAGGCCAACACTCACAGTATGGGACAAAGGTCCTGGAAACCCACGGCCAAAATTATAAATTTGTTTCATAAGCTTCTTGCTGATGACAACAGTGTTTAGCCAACAGGGAGAATATCTTAGAAATCTCTAGTGGTTGAAATGTCAGTTGTAGGGCTGTACACATAAACCAAGGAGCCATGGATGTTTGGCTTTTATAGTTATGCTCAGCCTAGAAAAACTCAAGTGATGTTGCTCTGTTCCCAGAATTTTTCTTGCTGCACATGTTTCCATCATAGGGTTTTATTGTGGCCTTTCCAAAGCACGTGAGTGCTTTACAAAAACCAAATAGGCAGAACTCTGTGAGACAGCTGAGAAAATTAAGAGGCTGTGTCTGTCCTCTGCTCACTAAACATATCTACTAAGCTCTACGTGGATTCTCTGCTGTAATCTGAAGAAGCATGCCCATCAAGTTACTGGGGCCAGGTGCAGATAACAGCATTTATATTGCTAGTCATTTCAGAAAAAAAAAAGGACCACCACAGATTTCTGTTAATCCTAACAAAAGCCAAATAACGAAAAATTGGCTCCTGATTTGGTATTCCACTGGCTTTCACGCCTGACATTTTTATATGTGAATAGAATTCTTAACTTTAAAATGAAAAAAAAAATCAGTAAGATTTACTTGGTTTATAGTCACTGACCCCGCCTTCATTTTATTTGCAATTCAAAGAGAGTTTTATTGCTCATAGATAATAACAAGTAAACAAAAAGGAATAATTATGCTGTCAACCTAAAAAATAACAATAGCAAAATGGTGGGTAAAGGGGCTGGGAACAATATTAAATCCCTGATTGAAGATGCTATAGTGGAAATTTGTGAAGTGCTGTTATCTTTGCAGTTTATATATATAAAAAAAGAAAGCGGGTAGGAAGTGTTTACAATTTAAACTTTCATTTTGCTTTGCTAGAAGGCACAAGGGATTTGTAACATTTTCACACTTCAGTGGAAATTAAGTCAAACACATCATACACCCCCAAGGTAGCCGTAAAAGCGCCCCCAGAACAGTAAGTGTACCTTGGTTGACAGCAGCTTTGTCAGATACATTTCTTTTACTTTGAACTTGTGCTTCCCTCGATGTCTCTTTCCTTGTACATCTTGGAATGCTTCTGAATCTGGTAAAATCTAAAGGGAAGACAGAGTAGTAGAAGTGTTACCCAAGGAGACCATTCATACTACAGAAGGCATGCGATTCAGCAGCGAGCGCAAGAAAGCCTTAACTCACCAAATGGCAGTGGTCGTCTGAGTATTCCACGTCTGAACGCCAGAGAGAAAGAGAGAAAACAGTCCATTAAAAAAACAACCACGGGCTAATTGGCTATCCCATAAAACGCCCCATTTGTGCTATAAACTGAAGAGGTTACCTAAGTTACATTTTTTTCACCCTTTGCTACATCTTAAGATCTTAAGAACGGTATGAAGATAGATAGTATGAGCTAGAGCCTGCAGTGGGAAGCACGTTCCCTGTCCTTGAAGTGTTGAAAAAGAGGCTAAAACTTGGTGACGGTGGGGTAGAAGAGGTTCAAGTCTCACTCACTTAACAAATATTTATGGAGCACCTACTATGTGCCAGGGGCTATCAGGCATATAACAATGAATTAAAAAAGACCTAGTTCTTGCCCTGTTGGGGGCAGTGGTGGTTCAGTGGCAGAATTCTTGCCTTCCATGCAGGAGACTTGGGTTTGATTCCTGGCCAATGTATCTCATGCTCAGCCACCACCCATCTGTCAGTGGAGGCTTGCATGTTACTATGATGCTGAACAGGTTTCAGCAAAGCTTCCAGACTAAGATCGACTAGCAAGAAGGCCTGGTGATCTACTTCTGAGAAATCAGTCAAGGAAAACTCTATGAATCACAGCAGTCCAACCTGTAAGCAATCGTGGGGTTGGCGCAGGACCAAGCAGTGTTTTGTTTCGTTTTGCATGGGGTCACCATGAGTCAGAGGCCAACTCCACGACAGTGAATAATAACCACGACAGTTTCTGCCCTAACAGAATTTACATTCTAGCCAGTGAAAGACATCAAACTATTAATTACACAATTAATTAACTGAAAGTGTGATCAGGACCATGAAGGAGAATTATATGCTAAAAGAGTATCTAACAAGGAACTGACCTAGTCTGGGATGTTTGAGGAAGGCATGTTTGAGCTGACCTAAATGAATGGATAGAGTTAGCCAGGCAAATGGAGAACGGAAACAAGAAGTGCAAAGGCCCTGAGGTGGGAAGGAGCATGATCTCTTCTAAGACCTGAAAGAAAGGTGATGAGGTGGAGCTCACAGAGCAAATGGGAGAGTGGCACAGTGTGAGGAAATTCTTGGAAGAAAATTGGGTGTAAAGGGTAAATGGAGGAATAAGAGGGAAGATGAGACAGACTAGATTATTTTTGGAATGCCAATGGAAAGGACGCAGTAGAGGGGAGAGAAAGAAAGTACAGGTGGCAGTAGAGATTACTGATGATGTAAGAATGCTCAGATGGCCTGATCCACAATCGGTCACGAGGATGGTGCAGGACCAGGCACTATTTCCTTCCATTGTGCATGGGGTCGACTCCACAGCAGCTAACAACAAGAAGAATGTCCAGATCAGAAGGACTGTGGGATCCAGATCACAGATGGGGAGACTAGCTCTGGATGGGAGGAAGGATAGTCTGAGAATGTCAGGGGAAGCAAGGAGGAGGAAATGGGGCAAACGCAGGCCGGTTGGGAAGGTTAGTGCTGGATGTTGTGGGAGTTCTGATTTTTTTTTTTTTTTTTTTCTGTGAAGTAGAGGGTGAAGTCATCTACTGAAAGTCAGGGAAGCTGTGCGGGTCAGACCTTTGAGAAAAGAAAGGAGACACTGTGGAGAACCCAGCGTGAGCTGCTTAGAGAAACTCAGTAGGACTGGGCTGTGTTGAGGGACCAGGTCAAAGCGAGCACCATCATCTTGTAGTGTGGCCTAACCGCCAGTTTGGGTGCCTCTCTCCTGCGGCTGCCTGGCTGCAGGTCCAGGACAGGCCAATAGTTGGGTTCATCCAGGGCTGGGGTTTTAACAGAGAGGATGATGAAACGGCAGAGGGGCACAGGGCTTGGAGTGTTAGCAGGATAGTGATCAAAAGGATGGCTCTCAGCTGCATTAGAGGGCAGGGAAGACAGGGAGAGTCACTGGACAGGGAGGAAACAGAGGCATTGGCTGACTGGAGGTCCCATGAAAAGATCCAAGCCCAAATTCTACTAACAGGTCCCCAACTATCAAACTCTTCAAAAGGCCCAACCTTTGAAGGTTCAGTCTTTGAAATCTGAAAACACAGCTCTTCCACTTTTTACAACACAAGGCCACCATCCGCCTTATCTCAGAATGCCAGCCACTCTGCAAGATGGCTCCTCCTTCATTATAGCCTGATGTGGTGATAGAAAGGGGGCGTCTCCAAAGGAGTGTCCTACAACCTACCGAATTATCCTCTATTTTATCAGAAGCCCTGCATTTCCTGCTTGTAGTGACCAGGTGCTGGGATCCACCAAGCTGCTTCTAGTACTGAATCAGGAAGCCCCAACTCCGGCTGTGTGTGAGGAGGACCCTGTTGATGAGAGGGCCAGAACCCTTCAGAGGGCTGAGCACTGATTGTCTTGGCTGCGGTAGCATTTCCCTGGAGACAAACCTGGAACGGGACCTAGGGATTTTCTCAAGGCACTGTCACAGACTGCTTTTGTGCCCCCAAGGCTATCGAGGCGGTAGATGAGTTTAGAAACGGGGCCTCTTGACTTTCCCATAAAAGCTCCCTCTTTAATTTGTCTGGGACCCTAGGTGGTATGAAGGTTAATGAGCTCAACTGCTAATCAAAAGGTTGGAGGTTTGAGTCCACCCAGAGATGCCTCAGAGGAAAGGCCTGGCAACTCCCGAAAAAATCAGCCATTGAAAACTCTATGGAGCACAGTTCTACTCTGACCCACCTGCAATCACCAAGAGTCTGAGCCGACTCCCCAGCAACTGGTTTTCTGGTTTTAGATTATCTCTCTCCACAATCTGGGAAGTTTACAAGTGCTATTGCTGGAGATGTGGGCAGTCATATGACTTCCTAAGTGGGTTATCTTGTTTGGTCAGCACTTGCAGGCTGTGCAATTATCTGTAAGCTTCCCTCTCAGTTTGCCAAGAGGATCCACTCTCTTAGCCCCCACCCTACTGAGGAGCTGGAGGAGAGTTACAAGGGCTGCGACTCTGCCTTGAGTTCAGGATTGCTAAGAGGCAGCAGCTTCCTCAGTGCTGAGCAGTCCCAGCCAACCACTGTTTACATTTTCCTTTCCTTCTTCTTGCAGGACTTACAGTCTTAGCACCAGAAACAGATTGAAATGGCTTTTCTCTGCTTTCAGACATATCACACAGCAACAATTCAGTCTCACCTTTGTGGCAATACATCCGAGAGAGGCAAAAAGCGGCTATTTATAAAGCTGAGCGAGAACAAAAGGTTAACAATATTATATGGGTTACCTGATGTAAAATTTGCTATCTTCTTAAAGACTTCTATAGTGGATCCATTTGATATCTGAAAGCAAAGATAAAAAATATGAGTCTTCAAATTTTAACGTATTTCTCAACTGCACCCAGGACTTACATGGCATTCTCAACTGCACCCAGGACTTAGATCGCACATTCTCTCACTTATTGAATCAAATATTTATTATGATGTTCCAGGCGCCGTGCTGGAGGTTGGGCTATAACAATGAGACACTGTCTCTGCCTTCAAGGAGCTCACAGTCCAGGGAAGGAGAAAGACAAGGCAAGGAGAGGCAGAGGTGAGCACTGAGAAGGTGGCAGCCCCGATGTCATGGGATCAACGGGCGTCGGGCCAGCCCTGGATGAAGGGAAGACTCACCTGTGTTAGGATATACCCTAACTTCTCAGAGGTCAAGAGAGGTTTGGGCCAATTTCATTTTTTGAGGTTCCTACTATATTAGGGGAATCCCTGGGTGGTGAAAATGGTTAACACACTCAGCTGCTAATTGAAAAGTTGGAGATTTGAGTCTACTCAGAGGCGCCATACAATAAAAGGAATAAAGTATTAATACATGCTACATCATGGATGTACCTCAAAAATATCACGCTAAACTGGCATAACACAGTTTATAAAGAAAATGTTCTACATTCTACTTTGGTGAGTAGTGTCTGGGGTCTTAAAAGCCTGTGAGCAGCCATCTAAGATACTCCACTGGTCTCACCCCTTCGGGAGCAAGGGAGAATGAAGGAAATAAGATACAAGGGAAAGATTAGTCCAAAGGACTAAGGACCACAACTACCAGGGCCTCCACCAGACTGAGTCCAGTACAACTAGATGGTGCCTGGCTACCACCACTGACTGCTCTGACAGGGATCATGAGAGAGGGTCCTGGACAGAGCTGGAGAAAAATGTAGAACAAAATTCTAACTCACAAAAAAAGACCAGACTTACTGGCCTGACAGAGACTGGAGAAATGCCGAGAGTATGGCCCCCAGATACCCCTGTAGCTCAGTAATGAAGTTACGCCCGAGGTTCACCCTTCAGCCAAAGATTAGACAGCCCCGTAAAACAAAATGAGACTAACGGGGCACAACAACAGTCCAGGGACAAGGACTAGAAGGCAGGAGGGGACAGAAAAACTGGTAATAGGGAAGCCAAGGTCGAGAAGAGACAGTGTTGACATGTTGTGAGGTTGTTAACCGTTGTAATAAAACAATATGTGTACTGTTTAATGAGAAACTATTTGTTCTGTAAACCTTCACCTAAAGTACAATTAAAAAAAAGAGGGAAAAAAAAACACCCTAAGTGAAAGAAGCCAGTCACAAAAGACCACATACCATACGATCCCATTTATATGAAATCTCCAGACTACGCAAATTTATCCAGACAGAAAGTAGACTACCCATTGCCTAAAGCAGGGGTTGGGGGAATGTAGAGTGACTGCTAATGAGTACAAGGTTTCTTTTTGGGATGATAAAAATGTTCTAAAATTGGACAGTGGTGATGGTTCCACAACTCTGAATTTACTGAAAACCATTGAAGTGTACACTTTAAACAAGCGAAATTAATGCTATATAAACTATATCCCAATAACCAAAAGGTGTTTAAAAATTGCCATAGATTTTAAATGTACACATTTGACAAACACTTTCACCACACTCACACATTAATGCAATGCCTTTGTATAGCTTCTTCTGGAGACAGGGTTAAAGAGTTCTCACCTGAGGCCTTTGGGGAATGTGAAGCCCAGGGCCAAGTGGCACTCCAGTACACCCCTCCCTATACCCTGATAAAACCAGTTGTTGTTGAATTGATTCGACTCATGGTGACCCCATGTATGTCAGAGTAAAACTGTACCCCATAGGGTTTTCAAAGGCTGATATTTTGGAATTAGGTCACCAGGCCTTTCTTCTGAGGCACCTCTGGGTGGACTTGAACTTCCAACCTTTCAGTTAGCACCGAAGTGTGTTAACCATTTGCACCATCCAGGGACTTCCACATGCTGATGGTCCCTGGGAAATAACTGGGTAAAGAAGATGCTACTGTAAATGCTAAGATAAACGGGGCAGGCCTCATTCCTCTGGAGGAGTAGACTGTTCTCAGGGCTGGTCCACAAGAAGAGGTAGGTCAGGGATACAGAAATTACCTCTTTCATTCTGGGATGTGGCTGGAGGATAAACCCTGTCATTTCTGAACATTATTAGCTACATGATTTTTCCCTCCACTCTAAAGCTCCAAGGCCATCTTAAATTCCCATACTAACTTGGAATTGGCCTTCCCTAGTTTGGAAAAGGAAGTCCCTGGGTAGTGCAAACAGCTAATGCACTCAGCTGCTAACCTAAAGACTGGATGTCTGAGTCCATCCAGAAGCACCTTGGAAGAAAGGTCTGGTGATCTACTTCTGAAAAACTAGCCACTGAAAACCCTACGGAGCACAGTTTTACTCTGACACACATAGGGTTGCTATGAGTCAGAACCAATTCAATAGCAACTGGTTAAATTCGGAAAAAAAAGAAACCTAGAATTTCTCTTCTAACCTGCGGCACGTTGGTTATCAGAATGTACACACCTGCCTAGCAACCACCAAAGGATTAAACTCTAATCTCCTTCAGGTTGCACCCATAGATGAAGAAACAGAGAGCAAGAGGCAGCCTGGACAGGTCTCTGAGGACAGCTGTCCAGCCAGCTGTGCCCATCCAGCTGCTAAGTTTCAGCCAGAGGCCTCCATCTTGGGAGGGTGGAGTCTGGGCAGGGGCTGGCTGGGGACATCAGGCCTCTGCAAAGTGGGGATTCTTAACTCTTACTGAGCTCTTCCACTCTGCTTTTATTACCAACCGTCCTCTCCCTTCCCCTTGAGCCATTCATTGTTTCCTGGCTGCTTTTTCAGTTCTCCTCCATACTTGATGCAATTAAAGCAAGCGCTCTGTGCGGGCACCCCCTTAGCAATACTCAGACACTGAGTTTATGAGAATATTTGAACACAGTTACAGAATTCTTCCCCATGAAGATCTGTCTATAGCCAGTTTCTAAGCCAATAAATATCTTTTTATAAAAGGAAGCTGGCGATTCATTCTGGGTAATTGTCAAAGAATGAATCCCAAGTGGATCCCACTGAGTGTTGAGCCAATACTCCGCTCCTGTCAGATGCTTTGTTTTGCCAAAAGCGAGCACCCTTACTCTATAATCACCAACACCATGGATGGGCCTTCCGATGGGGAGTGTTGCCAAAAGTTCAAATGTCTTTTAAAGAGCTGGCAGCGACTCACTGCTGGCACTGTGCTTGAGCATTAAGATAGCATAAATGCAGCTTGCACCAAAGAAATGTTACTCTGAAATTATCTCCTGAGAGCCAAGTGTAAAAGCATTTTATTAGTGGATGAGTTGCATGCGCGTGTGTGTGTGTGTGTGAGCATATTTCTAACTTCCACAGCTGCTCTAGGGCTGGAACGTCTCCCCCCACTCCCCCCACCATGTGACCATGTGACACTTTCACACCACACTACACTTTCACACTACACTAAAGGCAGAAAAGCTGTTTATTTACAGATGTTTGGGGAGGGGAAAGTTTTCATTTCCTATTGCCCACAAGCCAGCTGCTGCCGAGTTGAAGATAGAAATGCCTTTTTGAAAAGTACCACAGAATCCAAAGTGTTAAAAATATGATGCTGCCTGTTCTCTGGGAGGGGCTCCAAATGCCTTCCTAAGAGCAGCTCATTAATTGTCCCTCACTCCTGTGAGACAGGGAGCATCCTCCGGGCCCCTGCTTTAGGGATGATAACCAAATTAAATCAAAGCAAGATTAATGTCACTAGATGGACCTGCGGCAGGGAAGTTTCTGCAGCCCAGAATGGAACTGGTACACACAGCACTTAAAACCGTATTCTTCCCAGCCTCTCAGAGCCGCACAGTACCACCTAACAACGAGGACTACCCCTCCAGGGACAGCCAGCCCGTGCCGGAATGCAGCAGGAGTGACTGGAGACTTCTCCATCATCAGAATTAGGAGTTGTGACCAGGCAGGGAGAAATGGAGCCACATCAACAATTTAAAGTCACTTCTGAAATAAACAGTAGCTACACACTCTCTGTAGTTTCTGGGTGGTACAAGCAGTTAATGTGCTCGGCTGCTAACCACAAGGTTGGAGGTTCAAGTTCATCCAGAGGCACTGAGGAGGAAAGGCCTGGCAATCTACTCCCAGAAAATCAGCCTTTGAAAACTCTATGAAGCACATAGTTCTGCTCTGACACACATGCGATCACCATGAGTCAGAGTCAACGCAATGCCAACTGGTTACACACCCTCCAAACCACTTGTAAGTGAAGGTGAGATTTCTTTATAGGAAAATACTATCTTAATGTCCTATGTTGGAGATAATTCCATAAAAATAGATTTTTTAAAAAATAGAAGATAAAAACATACGAACTGCCATTTTTGTAGGACAAAAAAATGGTCAAATATGGCAATTTCATGTTATTTAACCGAAGAGAAAAACTAGAATTTTAACCGAAGAATTTTATGGAAAATTATTCTGTCTGAACAATGGCAATACTTTTTCCTTATTTTTTTCTTTAAAAATCAATCTGAAAACACAATAGTCAATACAAATCACCACATGCAGACCTGTACTGGTATCTCATTCCTGAAACTACCTTTTCTGTTTTGTGTGAAAATAGAATTTTATTCAACCAGTGCTGTCCCAGCAGCCACTCGTCAATACTGCTCTCTCGTCCTCCCCCTCCGCTCTTCTCTCTGATGCCTCAAGGCTGGAAGCAGATGAAAAAGGAATCTTTTTCTTAGGGCCAGAGGCATGACCTTGCTCAGTCCATCAGTAAAGAAGGCTCGAGCTCATCAGAGCATCTGGATGGGCCTGTCAGAACATTCTCAACAGCCTCACCAAATCACCTACTCGCGATTCCTGATACCTACAACAGAGCTCTACAGGATTCTTGAAATGAGTGACATGCTTGCAGGGCTCCTGCTTCCCTCTTGTTTACTTGAAATTGGCCCTTGGACCCATAGCAAACACTCTCAGAGGACTGCTAGAGATAGTCCTGGGAGAGCCCACCTAGTCTCCAAGAAACCCAGTTGCCTTCGAATTGACTCTGACTCATGGTGACCCCATGTGTGTCAGAGTAGAACTGTGTTCCATAGGGTTTTCAATGACTGATTTTTCAGAAGTAGATTGCCAGACCTTTCTTCTTCTTTTTTTGTTTCCCATTCTTTTTATTATTATTATTATTGTTGTTGGATGTATACACAGCAAAACATACACTAACTCAACAATTTCTACATACACAATTCAGTGACTTTGATTACATTAAGTTGTGCAACCATTCTCACCTTTCTTTTCTGAACTGTTCCTCTTCCATTAACATGAACTCACTGCCCCCTAAGTTTCCTATCTGACCTTTCGAGATGCTGTTGTCAATTTGATCCCATATAGATAGTTCTCCAAAAGAGCATGATGCTCAAGGCAAACATTCTTTACTAGGCCTTTCTTCTGAGGCAGCTCTGGGCAGACTTGAACCACCAACCTTCTGGTTAGCAGCTGAACATGTTAACTGTTGGCACCATCGGGGACTCCTGGCCTCCAAGGGTGTGTGTGAATTGGAAAACTAAGCACTCTCTGTGTACTGGTTGGGCTGGACTTGTCAGCTCTTGGATGCTTGGAGAGGCTTCCCTTCTGATGAAGGTAAATGCTGTCTTCTTTGAGGAATATTGGTCACAAAGGATGTTAAAGTAAGATTAGGAGTAAAAACCATTTTGATAAACTCACAGACACTAAATTCATCATAAAATGGTAAGAGAAGTTACCCTTTTAAACCTGACACCAAAAAGGGCAACTACAAAGATTTCTCATAAATCGGCCCCAGCAGAAAGCCAGGCTGCTTGGGAGGTGAAGGAAGCCTGGATCGGAAGCCTGGTTCTGAGCAAGGTTATTTGCTGCTTGTAAGAGCAGCAGTCTCTAGTGTGATTACTTTTTCATCTGCTTCCAGCCTTGAGTGTCAGAAAGAAGAGCTGTGTGACCTTGGGCAAGTTCCTTCACCTCTCTATGACTCCGAATGGTAATAATGGCAGTACCGATCTCATCAGGCTGTTAAGAGGACTAAAATCAGTTGCCGTCGAGTTGATGCTGACGCATGGTGATGCCATGTTTCAGAGTAGAACGCTATATCGAGTTTTCAATGCCTGATTTTTTTGGAAGTAGATCGCCAGGCATTTCTTCTGAGGAGATGCCTCTGGGTAGATTTGAACCTCCTTTCAGTTAGTAGCCAAGTGCTTAATTGTTTGTGCCTCTCAGGTACTCCTAAGAGGATTAACCAAAAAAAAAAAAAAAAAAAAACCAAATCCATTGCCGTTGAGTCGGTTCTGACTCATAGCGACCCTACAGGACAGAGTAGAACTGCCCCACAGGGTCTCCAAGGAGCAGCTGGTGGATTTGAACTGCTGACCTTTTGGTTAGCAGCTGCGCTCTTAACCACTGTGCCACCTGGGCTCTTAACGAGTTACTATTTGTAAAAGCCCTTAGAGCAGCGCCCAACACACATGAAACACATGTGTTTGTTAAATAAATGAGTATCTAAAGAAGTTTGTGCTGTAAGAAAACTTCAGAGATAGTCCAGTCCGTTTATTTTACTGTCAGAGACAACACAGCTGACTGGGAGGACCACTGACCTTACCCAATAGACCCTTTGGGACACTATGAGCTTTAAATACCATTTGAATGACACATTTGGCATTAGCAGTGACCACTTCTGCATTAGCATGCACCTCTTATGAGGTGGTTAAAGGCCATCTTCTACCTCACAAAACCCTGCAGCTCAGAATGAGAGGTGTGATCTCTGGTGAGAATTTCCAATCTGACAAAACGTCTGTTCTGCACATAGGATGCCACTCCACAGCAGGGTGTGGGTATGATAACACGGTCCAGCAAAAGGTGACACAGGAGTGCAGGTGAAGGCATGAAAGCCTGGACCCCAGAGAAGCCATCCGCCATGCCACAGTGGAGCACCCCCACCCACCCACATACACACAACAGATCTCGTCAGCTCCAGAACACAAGGACAGTCCCTTCATAGTAAAAGGCACACAGAGCAACAGCCAGTTAAGGAGGCACTCGGAGAGGATTTAATTATAGGGGAGAAAGATGCCTCTGGCTTAATGTGTTTGCAAAGACGGCGGCATGCTTAACCCCTTGTCTGCCTGGGGCAGAATGAGACTGGAACAGAAATTCGTCCTCTTCTGCGTTTGTCTGATGGAAAATGGGGATCATAAAAGCTCCTGCCTCGTGGGGTTGTTGTGAACGTTAAATGAGTTAATGCATGTGAACAGGACCTGGCACCTTACCATCATGCAAAGTAATTGCTATGATGCCCCAGGTTAGCGAGGATGCCATCCAACAGGTGCCAGAGCATTGCTGGCAATTTGGGACTCTGGGGGCTGCATCTGGTCCATGGGATGCTATAGAAACCTTTTCTTCAAATATACAGACAGTAGATCATTCTGGGGAGACCAGCTACACTCTATTTCCCCTAAGGCCAGAACAAGGCGAGAAGAAGCAGGCTTATACTCCAGCAGCAGGGACTTTGTTTAGATAGTAGGAGGAACTGGCAGTCACTAAAGATTAACTTTAAAACCTAACTAATTTGGACTAATTGGAGGGAGGTGAGTCTGAATCACTGAAACCTCCGAATTAGACCCTATTTTTAAATGAAATATACTTTTTGCTTTCAAGCACATACACTGACTCAAACTAGGGTGCTTTAGTAAATGAATAAGAGTGATAATTAGCATCTTGTCTCTTTGGAAGGAAATGCAAATGCTTGAGGAGAAAATTTTTCTTTAACAAAATAGCAAAAGTAAATCTCAGCCCGGCCCTGTCAAATGACTGAAAATTTTGAATCTGCAGGGGCTCTGCTAAATCAAGTATGGATTTAGGTGGCTGAGAGTGATGGTGGATGCTTTTCTCTTGTGCAGTTTTTTTCCAAAAGGGCATTTGAGATGGTCCAGGCATAGAGAGCATTGGGCCTCATGACCTCCCCGGTTTCCTTCAAGCTCTCTGCGTTTATTTGCCTTACAGCTTAGCTTTTTAAACATAAGGAGAATCCTTTAAGCCACCATGTCCTCGTCTTGTCATTTACTACCACCATGCTGCAAGGCTAGGGTATGAGGCCAATAAATCATTTGGACGGGAAGTGGCTACAGGCTGGATTAATTTCATTATTATCCTTAAGCAGATAGGTGTCTAGCACCGCCGATGTCTCCAGTGAAGACTGATGTTCTATGCCTCTTGACAGCCCTCTCCTTGCCTTGTAGACAGCTGTGGTGGTTCTTGGTTTTCCCTGCTGCAGGGACTTGTTCTGCCATTCCCTATTAATGGCCATCAGTGGCCACAGCCCCTGCCTTTGAGGCCCATGCCACATGGTTGCAGTAGGCTGCTGAGAAGCCTGTCCTCTCCCCTGCACAGCTGAGCACCAAAGTCAAGCACATTAGCCAAGAGCACCAAAGGAGGGCATTGGTGACCGGTGTCCTTTCCAAACTTGCCAAGACACACCTGCTACCCAGACACAGGGAGAGGAGGTGATTGCCTGCGTGTCTGGAGCCCTGAACTTCAAGCCTACGCCATCAAATGCCCCTCTCCAAGCACTTCCACCACACAGCGCCTCCATCTCTAACCTCCTTCTGGTCAATCAAATTCTCTGCAGCAGTGTTTCTCCACCTGTATCCCTGAGCCCAGGAATATGTACTTTTAGAAAGTTCCCTAGGGGTTTTTTACAAACTCCAATAGCTAAGAACTGCTGCTCCTAGCAAGATGATTCTGAGGTTGGAAAGTCCCAGTATAGGCGGGTAGGCATCAGGAGCAGATGGTACCCAGGGCTCCCAGGCTAGGTTCCCCTCCGTCCAAGGCTGCGGGGCAGAGCCCACTCAGGCATCACCCAAAGCAACCATTTCCAAAATGGGTCTGAGACCTACTCAGCCAGCGCCCACGAGCAGAGGTGTCCTCTGCTCCTGGCTGCTGTTCAGAAAGCTCTGCTCTAGGAACAGTCTCAGCTTCTTGCTGGGTGAGGGCAATCTGGCCGGGTCAATAGGCCTTCCTGGTACAGACATTTCTCCTTGGGTTTTTGTAGCCATAAAAGCGCCTACTCTCTGAGTATCTCAGGAAGCTGCTCCTCCTCCCGTCTTCTCCATTTCCAGATGTATCTCCCCTGCCCCCTGCAGTGCATTCCTTGACCCCTCCTGCCCCAATATCTCCCTGATCCGCACTGCTTGAGGCATTCACCTCTTGAGCGTCACTTGAATCCATCCACTTGTCTCTACCTCCAAAGCCACCGCGTTTTGTTTTTTTTTAATTGTTGTACTTTAACTGAAAGTTTATAATTCAAGTTAGTCCCTCATACAAAAATTTATACATACATTGTTATGTAACCCTAGTTGCTGTCCCTATACTGTGACAGCACACTCCTCCTTTCCACCCCAGATTTCCCACGTCCATTCAACCAGCTCCTGACCTTCTCTGCCTTCTCATCTGGCCTCTGGACAGGAGCTGCCCATTTAGTCTCAAGTATCTACTTGAGCTAAGAAGCACACTCTTCACGAGTATCATTTTATGTCCCATAGTCCAGTCTAATCTTTGTCTGAAGAGTTGGCCTTGGGAATGGTTTCAGCTCTGGGCCAACAGAGAGTCGGGGGGCCGTGACTTCTGGGGTCCTCCGGTCTTAATCAAACCATTAAGTCTGGTCCTTTTACTAGAATTTGAGTTCTGTGCCCCACTTTTCTCCTGCTCCATCAGGGACTTTCTGTTGTGTTGCCTGTCAAGGTGGTCATTGGTGGTAACTGGGCACCATCTAGTGCTTCTGGTCTCAGGCTGATGAAGTCTCTGGTTTATGTGGCCCTTTCTGTCTCTTGGGCTAACACCTTCCTTGTGACTTTGGTGTTCTTCATTCTTCTTTACTCTAGCTGTGTTGGGGCCAGTTGATGCATCTTAATGGCTGCGCCACCGTGTTATTTCTGGAGAGTTTCATCCCTCATGTGAAATTCTGACAGCTTCTCATGGGTCTCCCTATTTCCAGACTTGACCCCTTAAATCCATGCTCAGCCACAATCATTTTCTGAAACACAAATCTCCCCTGCTTACAACCCTCCAATGGCTTCCCATGATTCTTGGGATAAAAGTTAACCTCCTTAAGAAGCTACTGAAGCCCTGCATGACCGGTACCTCCCCTCCTCACCTGCCTCTCTTCCCCCACTTCTCTGGCCTCCCTCCTGTGTGTGTGCGTATAAGTCATAGGTTCTGGAACCAAACTATCTGAGTCTAAATCGTGGCTCTGCCATTGACTGGCTGTTACTAAACCTCCCCAAGTCTCAATTTACCGACTTATTTATAGAGGTTAATAATAGTACCTTGTAGGAGAAAGATGTGGTAGTCTGCTTCCATAAAGATCTGCAGCCTTGGAAACCCTATGGGGCAGTTCTACTCTGTACTACAGAGTTGCTATGAGTCAGAATTGACTCAACAGCAACGAGTTTGTTTTTGAAATAACAGTACCTACCTCCTAGTATACGGAGCCCTGGTGGCCCAGGGGTTAAGCACTTGGCTGCCAACCAAAAAGGCCAGCAGTTCGAACCCACCAGTAGCTCCGCAGAGAAAGATGTGGCAGTATGCTTCCATAAATATTATAGCCTTTAATTACACTGAGTGAATGTAGTCAGTTGCAAAAGGACAAATATTGTATAAGACCACTATTATAAGAACTCAAAAAAGTTTTAAACACAGAAGAAAACATTCTTTGATGGTTACAAGGGTGGGGAGGGAGGGAGAGGGGTATTCAATAACTAGATAGTAAATAAGAATTATCTTAGGTGAAGGGAAGGACAACACACACTACAGGAAAATTTAGCACAACTGGACTAAACCAAAAGCTAAGAAGTTTCCTGAATACAACCACTTTGAGGGACAGAGTAGCAGGGGCGGGGTTCTGGGGACCATGGTTTCAGGGGACATCTAGGTCAACTGGCATAACAAAGTTTATTAAGAAAATGTTCTGCATCCCACTTTGGTGAGTGGTGTCTGGGGTCTTAAAAGCCAGCAAGTGGCCATCTAAGATGCATCAACTGGTCCCAATCCACCTCGAGCAAAGGAGAATGAAGAACACCAAAGACACAAGGAAAATATTAGCCCAAGAGACAGAAAAGCCCACATAAACCAGAGACTGCATCACCCTGAGACCAGAAGAACTAGATGGTGCCTGGCTACCACCAATGACCACCCTGACAGGGAACACATCAGACAGTCCCTGACAGAGCAGGAGAAAAGTGGGGTGCAGAATTCAAATTCTAGTAAAAAGACCAGACTTAATGGTTTGACTGAGAATGGAGGGACCCTGCAAGACATGACCCCTGGATTCTCTGCTGGCCCAGAGCTGAAACCATTCCCAAGGCCAACTCTTCAGACAAAGATTAGGCTGGACTATGGGACATAAAGTGATACTCGTGAGGAGTGTGCTTCTTAGCTCAAGTAGATACAAGAGACTAAATGGGCAGCTCCTGTCTAGAGGCCAGATGAGAAGGCAGAGAGGGTCAGGAGCTGGTTGAATGGACGCGGGAAATCTGGGACGGAAAGGAGGATTGTGCTGTCACAGTATAGGGAGAGCAACTAGGGTCACATAGCAATGTATGTACAAATTTTTGTATGAGAAACTGACTTGAATTATAAACTTTCACCTAAAGCACATAAAACTATAATAAAAAAGATTACAGCCTTGGAAACCCTATGCGGCAGTTCTACTCTGTCCTATAGGGTTGCTCTGAGTGGGAATTGACTTAATGGCAACGGGTAATGGTTTTACCTCATAGGACTGCTACAGGATTAAATGAGATGAAATAGAGGGAAATGCTGAGGACAGAACCTGGCACAGAGTTAGTGCTCCACAGGTAAAACATCAAACCAGTAGCTATCTAGTCAGCTCCAACTCATGGCGACCCCATGTGTATCACAGTAGAACTGTGCTTCATAGGGTTTTCAGTGGCTGATATTTTGGAAGTAGATTGCCAGCCCTTTCTTTCAAGGTGCCTCTAGGTGGACTGGAACCGTCAACCTTAGCAGTTAGCAGTCAAGCACATCAACTGTTTGCACCACACAGGGGCTCCTAAGTACTCCATAAGTGTTGGCTACTATTGGCTCTCACCACCACCCTGACCGCTCAGGTTTTAGCCAGTCTAACAGTCTATCTGTTGAAGAACATGCATGCTCTCCCTATCCTGCTGAAGTCTTTGCAACATGTACCCTTTTTTTGTCTGACTTCTTTCACTCGGCATAATGATTCTGAGATTGATCCCTGTTGTTGCATGTATCATTAGCTGATTCCTTTTTGCTGCTGAAGGCTTTGCATGAGCTGGCACCCCACCCCCACCTGGTGAAGTTCTTCTCATTCTTCAGGTCTCAGCTTAGTCACAGCTTCCTCCAGGAAGTCTTCTCAGATGCTCCAAACCACAGTACTCACCATACCATAAGATACTGCCTCTTTACTTGTCTCCCCATTCCCGCCCCCAGTAGGCTCTGTGAGGGCGAGGACCTAGTCTCGTTCCTCTCACCTGCATTCCCAGGTCTTAGTACATGGTGGATTTTCAACAACAGTTTGAATAATGCTGCTGACTGGGGCCCAGCATCCCAGTGTGTTTATTAGTCTTCCCTGCTTCCTCTCTCTTATGTGCAAGCTTCTCTGACACTCAGATTGCCTCTGAGAGGTCACGTGTGCTCCTCATCAGCCTTGGCCTTTACCAAGAATGTGGGTCAAGGAGTCAAAGGAGGTACCTCTGAATAGTACAAACAAACAGGAAATTCAGAGCTTCTTCAAAAAAGTACCCTACACAAGTCACATAACAATGTATGTATAAAATTTTATATGGGAGAGTAACTTGAAATGTAAACTTCATTTAGACTACAGCAATAAATAAATAAATTTTTAAAAGTACCCTACACAAAAGGTGACAGAGGTACATGGTGAATACTGTCTGGGCGATCAGCGTGGAAAGTGGTGAGGTTTAGGACTTTTGTGAAAGCATCACACTTGGCAATCAGCAGTCAAGCTAAACAATAACTCTTATATAGTTTTGCTGGGGAAAATAGTTCACCAGGCCAGAAGCTCTCATAAAAGAGATGCTTCTGGCCTAAGCTACAGGATGGAGGGTAATCAGGTGACGTGAAATCAAAGCGTTCCAAGAATGTGACACACAACGAGTGCACCATGAGAGGCTCTTCTGAACAGGCGTTTAAGGAAAACTTCTGCCCCACATATATGCAACCTGCAAACTATTCCAGGGAATGGGTGCAGTCCATTTTTGTTTTTTTTAAGAAAAAAGAATTTACATGGTACTGGGAATCCCTGGGTGGTGCAAATGGTTAAGTGCTTGATTGCTAAATGAAAGGTTGGCAATTCGAGTCTACCAGACGTGCCTTGGAAGAAAGGCCTGGTGGTCTATTTCCAAAAAATCAACCCTTGAAAACCCTATGGAGCACAGCTCTACTCTGACACTCATGGGGTCACAGTGAATTGGAACTGACTTGATGGCAACTGATTTGGTTTGGTTTTGGGCAATTATCCAATCCATTTAGGATTGGGGGATAAGGACAAAAACTCTAAGGTGAATCTTGGACTTACCTCATAGTGACCAATGGTATTTAACTTAGTTATTCCATCTTCGAGAATCACAGAGGAACTGTCAATATCCAAAAGCTCTTTTTGCCGTGTGCCCACTTGAAGCTCTGAAAAACCAAACGGCATTTTGTTCCCTTTTAAAATTTTAGTGAGTAATTTTAAATGCTTCCTTGTCACATTTCACAAACATTATTTATGAGTAAATAAAACTTAAATAAGGTGGTCAATATTTATTGGAAATACATAGAACTATATCAGCCAGGCTGGCAGCCTGAATTTTTGTTTCATTTGATGTTTAGGACTCTAATTTTTAAGACCACTTTTCCCTGAAGCTTCTACTCTGAGGCTAAGGCTGGAAGGGAAGCCATTGAAGAAAAAATAACACGACTCAGTGAGATTAAGCTCTTGTAAAAATTCCAAAGCAAACATGCATACTACTTCTCTCTCGCTCATGCGTGTGCACATCTTCACACACACAGGCACAATACTGAACGATCTTCTGTAGGTTGGTGTGTGGGTGACACATGGGTGTGGTATGTATGCCAACAACACAGGGTTCTAACTCTCTTGCAGCGGCTGCCTACTTATGCCCTAGGGTCAGCATGTGGCCTACAGATGTGTGCTTTCTTCCTTTTTTGCCACTGCACAGTGTTTTTATTTATTATGATTTTAATGTCACTTCAGTGCCAACATTTAAAGACTGGGAGATTGCACATAAAAATTTGGACTTCTGGTTTCTCTTTAAAAAAACTTTTTACGGTGAACAGGTGGTGCATAGGGCATTTTTAGGGTGGTGAAACTATTCTTTATGATACTGTAATGGAGAACACATGACATTATGCATTTGTCAAAACCCATAGAAATGTACAACACAGAGTAAACCCTAATGCAAACTAGGGACTGTAGTGTATAATAATGTATCAATATTGGTTCACTGATTATACCAAATATACCACGAATGAAGGATGTGAATAATAGGGGACAGTGTGCAGGGGGAAAGGGGTACACAAGAACTCTTGGTATTTTCTACACAATTTTTCTTTAAACTTAAAACTGCTCTAAAAAAATAAAGTCTATTTAAAAAATTAATTTGAAAAAATTACCCCACCCAAAAATCAATCAAACAATCAGAAGATCTGATAACACTGAGCCTGCAGGCCCCACGTGGCAGCAATCACCCACATGGCTGAAGCTAAGTGGCATTGCCTCTAAGCTGGCCTGTCCTTTCCCATTCAAAGTGGAACCCACCATTTCCTTGTGTCCTAAGGTGGGCTGACACCCTTATTTATACTTCCTGCCCTTTGGGCATCTGAGTTTTTGAGCCTCTGCTATGAAAGATACGAGTATAGTTGCTTCTGGTACTGGATTTTGGTACAATTTGCGGCTGATTTTTAAGGATTTGCCTTGGTTTTTCTGAGATCAGCCTTTAAGGTGGTTTGGATGGTCACCAGACAGCTGCCATGCTCGGTCACCATTTACCATCAGCCTAAAACTGGACACCAACTCCTTGCTCTGCTCGCTGCCTTTCTACATTAGAGGGCAAGGCACACCTGATGGGTACAAACTTTAGATGTCACAAAGGTGCTACAACTGACTTGTCCTTGGTTGAGGCTGGGACTGTCAAGCTGTTTCCCCTGTGGCTGTCCAGCTGAGTTTATCTCCCTCCTTTGCAATCACAACCATACATCGGCGAGATGTGGGCTCAGAGCAAGGAAGTGGACGGTCTGCGACCAGGTCATGGTTTTCTGGCTGGGGCTGCCCCTTTCATCCTGGATCTAACCAGTTGAGCTAAAACAGTCTTTAAGCTGCCCCAAATTCCCTCCAATGGAAGGCAACAGAAGAGAGGCCCAGGAGACGTGCCTTAGCTGCCCTGCTTTCTCTGAAGCCAGGCCAATGTGAGTCGCTTCACATTTTCCAAGTTTCACTCAAATTTCCCAGACCCTGCCCCAGGCTTCTCTCAATGGTCTTTTAGCAGGAGGTTTGACTTGGAGGGCCGGGTGGGAGGATTTTAACAGCCCGCTTAGTCAAGGCCTACAACTGTCCATAGAGGGAAGGTGAGCCTTGTTATGGTGTTTGTCACTGTCAAGATTCTACTCTACTTTCCTGCCGCATTATCTGCTATAAAATCCCATAGCAGTCTCCCGGAAGGGCTGCGCGGAGCACAACTTTAAAACGTTGGCGAACGTTTAAGGGAAGCAGAGCCCTGTTCGCTTGCTCACGCATATGCTCTGCTTTGCAGTCTACCAATAGAGCCCGAAAATGAATGCATGGCAGATGCTGTTTCACGCTGGAGGAAGACAGAGAAGATACTTAATGCAGGATGCGATTAACAGAGAGGAAGATGACCTTTCCAGCATGCTGGAGTTAACACCTAGAGTCTGAGATACCCACTAATGACACACTCTGTATCACAACAAACAAATCAAATGCCAGTGTGAAATGCAACACAGACAGCAGGCACTGGGTTGACACCTTTCTGTACTTCTCCATGCCAGGTGAATCCATTCAGGCTCAGGGTCAGCATTCTCATGCATCTGGTTTACAAACATAATATTTTTAAAAAACGGCATCTGTGAAGGATTCTGCTTCCTAGGAAGAATCACAATGCTCTTAAGGGAGCAACACAGTCTCTCGACCCCTAGACATGACCTCCAGGCAACAACCCAGGCCGTATAATTTACACTTCACCAAACAGAAGGTCCTGGGGTCAGGGAGAGAAGGAAGGCAGGAGGGATGCTGACCAGGGCACTGGGGCAGAATAGCCCCTGCATCACCTTACCAAGTCCAATTTCATTGAGCTGAAGTCCATAAGGGGAGCCATTTTTGCTTAAGAACGCTTGGAAAATCTTCTCTTTGGCTTGGCCGATGGTATCACAATCAAGAACATTGACTGAAATATTTCGACAGACATCTGCACTCTCGTTTTCTGGAATTTTTTCAAAGACGACGTTTAATGCCTGCAAGAATGCAAACAGGTTTCCAAGTCGATTAGATAACTGCAATCTGAAAAGCGTTCATAAAAGACACAAACCTTGGCGATTCCTACTAATACTTCTGACAGCACATTAGCAAACACCATATCACACTGCACGACTTTAATCTTTTTTTCCATAATCCATTCTTTTCAGGGATAATAGAAAGGAAAACAGAACATTAAAACTCTCATTACAGAGCAAGCACTGAATAAATATATCTGGAAATAAAATATATATACACATAGATACTCTAAAAATGATGATTCTAATTTCATCCTCCAAAAAAAAAAAATTCAAAAAAATAAAAATTGGGAAGATTCCACAGTAAGGACAGACTGGTGATGATGTTTTTTATTCACAGGACCACAAAGTCCCAGAAGTGAAGTTCCAGGTGACAGGAAAGGTTATGAGGTCCCCGTATAGATCACGGCAAAGAGGTCACTTTCTAATATGCAGCACTAATTATGGGAACCCTTGTCTCCCCCTCCACATTCAACATCGACAGGCAGACAGTTTCCTGAGCCCTCATTAAAACACTGAGATCTCCACTCTGTACCATTATTCTTGCATTAATTACTTTACATTTCAGTGCCATTACTTAACGTTTTGTCAGTTAACATTCTCCCAGTGCAGCAAAACCTCCGAATCAGACTAATAGGGGAAGCAAGGCCTTTGTGAACATGTGAAAACACAGAACTAGGGAACATTTCCACACGAATTTAAAAGAAATTGCAGGAGTACTCTAAGGACAAACAAACAGATCCAAAACCACAAAGGCTGACCTAGAGCAGATCCTCAGGGGAACTGATTCAGGGAACAGCTATGAGTATTTTGCAATTAGCATAACATACAGGTGTGGATTCTAAGGCACCTTGGTAATATGGAGCACTTAAGTCAGAGGGACTTGGGTATGGTGTGAAATGCACAAATATTGTTTTTGAGCCTGGCTATAATGAGGGACTGTAAAATGATCAACAAATAGGAAACATCTGTGAAAACACAAATAACTCAGAGGACACGGATTATACCCTCAACTTTAAAATGGGTGTAATAATAATAATAAACAGTTGGCTCTTGAGTCAGTTCTGACTCATAGCAACCCCATGTGTGTCAGAGTAGAACTGTATTCCATAGGATTTTCAATGGCAAGTTTTTCGGAAGTAGATCACCAGGCCTTTCTTCCGAGGCACCTCTGGGTGGACTCAAACTGCCAACCTTTTGGTTAGCAGCTGAGCATGTTAACCATTTGCATCACCCGAGGACTCTGGTATAATAATAGTACCTGCCTGCTAGGGTTGTTATGAAGATTAAATGAGGCTAGGGTTGTTATGAAGATTAAATGAGATAACGCATGTCAAAAGCTTATCACGGGGCCAGGCTGCTGGAAAGTGCTCATGATGATGATGATGATGATGCCTTCATTTGGAAACAGAGACTCAGCCCTTATTGAACAGCAAAGACTCTGACCTCACACTCAGTGTCTCTGTCAGAGCAAGGAGAATGCTGGAGAGTGTAATGGGGCAGAGTATAGGCTCTGGGGTCAGACTCCTGGGTTCAATCCAGCCCACCGCTAACCAGCTGGGAAACCTCTCTGTATCTCAGCTTTCTCACCTGCAAAGTGAGAATAATAACAGTAACTGCCTCAGGGGTTCCTATGATGATCAAATGAATTAACCAAGTAGCACTTAGAATAGTGTCTGGATTAGAATAGTGCATGAGTTCTTGGGACATATGATTTATGGATCATTGACATGGAATGGGGCTTCTAAAACTCTGGAAGGCTCTCAAGAGTACATCTTCTCTTTAGTGCCTTTACATCTTACCCCTGCAATCTTGCTTATAATTATGCAACTGTGGTCCTGTCCTCCACCAAGTGATCAAACTCCAAATCAGCAGAAGCTAAACTCTGAGGTTAATCTGTAATCTCAGTCTGGCCTGGAACAGGCAGCTGCTCTCTTGTCTGCCCACAGAGAACATTTGTGTTCTGGGCAGTCACACACTAGAACTGCTGTTGTTGTTCTTAGCTGCAATTGAGTTGGCTCCCGATGCATGGAGACCCCATGCACCATAATCAGACCATTGTGATCCATAGGGTTTTCAGTGGCTGATTTTCAGAAGTAGATCACCAGGTTTCTCTTCCTAGTACGTCTTAGCTCAAACTGATGGCATCATGGCAACACTAAGCCTCTACTGGCTGCCCATGAGGCGCACTGGCTGGGAACTGAACCCGGGTCTCTTGAATGGAAAGTAAGAATACTACCACTGGACCACCAATACCCCCATCACTAGAATAGGGTACAGAATGCCTCTCTGCTCACAGACATTGAAATACTGAACGGGCAAGTGCTGGGTGAGGGGGACAGCTGTTGGGCAGACTATCTAGAAGGATCCAATATGGCACAGCCTCATGCCAGAGTCCTCTCCCTTTGTTAGTCACATTTATTGAGGTCACTGGGGCCAGTCACTCTGCCAGAGGCATTACAAGACATTGTTTAATCCACCCAGTGTCCTGGTGAAGGAGGTCGTATTATTATCCCCATTTTCTACATCTTTCTCCCGCAGAGTGGCTGGTGGGTTCAAACCATCAACCTTTTGGTTAACAGCAGAGCACTTAACCACTGTGCCACCAGGGCTCCTTTAGAGTGAGGAAACTGAGGCACAGAGGGGTTAAGTAACTTGCCCAAAGGCCACAGTTAATAAGTGGCAGAGCCAGGATTTGAAGCCAGATTTGCCTAATTGCACAGCTGATGGGTGAGCCACTGTGTTATAGTGCCCTCCGCCTACCACCTGGCTCTCCCAGCTCGCTGACCAGCCCCTCTCCTCCTGGTCCCACCTACAGCCCAGGAACCCTCCTGACCACCCAAAAACCATGCCTTAGATCAGGCTGTAAGATAACGTCCTCAGCTAGATTCTCAACACAAAGGGAGCCGGGGGTAAACTCTAGCCCTGCAACCTACTGTCATGAGTAGACTTGCGTATGTCTCTCCAGTTCCTCTCCATGGGGCGGAATGGTGGTTAAGCTATTTCACAGGGGTTTTCAAAGATAAAGATGAGTGGAAAGCACCTTTTAACCAGAGCCCCAGTGATCCCAGCTTGTTTAATAGTTTTATAGGTATTTGTGAAATAACATTCCGTTAGTACCTAAAGGGCACTATTGTCTTCAGAAAAATACCTCTTTATAGGCAATAAATGTGATTCTTAAAAACATAACTAAAAGAGAGCAGGCGGGGGAAAGCTCTTAACAGTATGTAAAATAATGTAAATCTGCCACTGCCTCCACAGCTAGATGGGTGGAAACAAGGTAAAATGGCATTCTACAGAGTCCACAGGGAATTCTGAGAGTAAAGTCAGACACAAATTGATTTGTGTTCGTTTTTTATGCTGCTAACACTTAGTGCTCAAACAGCAGTTTCCTAAAGCAAAGTGTAGTCAATGCTCTCAGTGTCTGCTCTGCCTCTTAGTTGCCCCCTCCCCTTCCAGGGCCACCTAAGAGAGAGGTCTGCCTTCTGCCACTGTCCCCATCAATGAAGATCCCCCCGTGGAAGTGTCATCTCTCTAGCCCCCATGAGAGTCCACTTAACCAGAGTCTTCTCTGTGCTCTGCTTGGTGCTAGGAGCCAAGGGTGGGGGAGACCTTTGCCCTTGGATAATTCACAATACAATTGAGAGACAAAAGCATCACCTGTGAAACAATATTCACTGCCAGGTGCAGCCGTCACCCTCAGGAAGTGTTTACAGAAAGTTCTGAGTAGAGAGGACAGGAGAGTCCAGAGGCCCGAGCACCCGGGGGCATCAGACAGCTTGCATCACCCCTTCCCCTGCCACTTACTAGGCCTGGGAGCATGGGCAAGTCATCTAACTTCTCTGAGCCTAAAAATTCCCATGGCTCCCATCTCCAAGTGGGGACAGGATCACTAAGTAAGTCAATGTAATAAAAGCCAATGATGGAGTGGCTTCGTAGGTGTCAAGGACTGTTCCAAATTTATATGTTTGTGTGTGCATTACCAGTTGCCATCAAGTCAATTCCAACTCATGAAGACTCCATGTGTGTCAGAGTAGAACTGTGCTCCACAGTGTTTTCAATGGCTGATTTTTCTGAAGTAGATTGCCAAGGCTTTTTTCCAAGGTGCCTCTGGGTGGACTTGAACCTCCAACATTTTGGTTAGCAGTCAAGTGCATTAACCGTTTGCACCACCCAGGGACTCCATGTGTGTATAAAAGCTGTTGCCGTTGAGTCGATTCTGGCTCATAGCGACCCTATAGCATAGAGTAAAACTGCCACACAGAGTTTCCAAGGAGCATCTGGTGGATTTGAACTGCCTATCTTTTGGTTAGCAGCAGTAGCACTTAACCACTATGCCACCAGGGTTTCCATGTGTGTATTATCACATATAAATTAGCATCAGAAACAAACTATAAGGTAGATTCTATTATTATTCCCATTTTACAGATGAAAAACTGAGGCAACAAGAGGTTAACTGCACAAGTAAATGGTAGAATCATGCAATCTAACTATTTTTACATACTTTGTGATTCTGCCTTTCAAAATATGAAAACAATGTTTTATAAACTAAGCAGGGTACAAATCTATGGGATGATGACTGCTTTTCAATACCCACTAAAGGACAAAGTGTTCTAAAATGTACACCTGTCTGTTTGCCAGAAATCTGCCCGTCTGCTAAGACAGACTGCTCCAGCTCACCTTATTTCCTTGACATGAAAGCGTCAGCAAAGTTGAGGTGACAGATATGGTTGGTTCAGTGGTATCACTAGGGTTGGCGTCACCCAGTGCTATAACGCACGACGCCACTCCCTCATGCTAATTACCACAATATTGTAGCTAAAACACTAGAAATTTTGACAAAATCAGCGACTAATGAAACACCAGCAGCAACGAAAACAACAGCACATGCTTGTAGCATAGTGCAGACAAAACCACGTAATTCGAAGCGTCATTGTAACTGGGTAATAATGACTGCTGTTCCCAGAGTACATTAGAAGGTTCAAAAAGTAAATTAGCATAGAGTTTTAGCTTTGTAGGTATATTGATACATGTAAGCTAAGCTTATAAAAAAATTTCTTTTTAATTTTATTGTGTTTTAGGTGAAAGTTCACATGCAAATCAGTTTTCTATTAAAAAAATATATACATAAATTGTTTTGTGACATCGCTTGCAATCCCTGAAATATGTCAGCACTCTCCCCCTTTCCTTTTCCACCCTGGGTTCTCTGTGTTTATTCGTCCAGTTTTCCTGTCCCTTCCTGCCTTCTCATATTTGCTTTTGGGCAGGTGGGGCCCATTTGATCTCATATACTTGATTGAACTAAGAAGCATGTTCCTCACGTGTGTTATTGTTTGTTTTATAGGCCTGTCTAATCCTTGGCTGAAAGATGAACTTCGGAAGTGACTTCAGTTCTGAGTTAGCAGGGTGTCCAGGAGGCATAGTCTCAGGGAGTTCCTCCAGTCTCTGTCAGACCAGTAAGTCTGGTCTTTTTTTGTGAATCTGAATTTTGCTCTACATTTTTCTCCCACTCTATCCAGGGCCCTCTAATGTGATCCCTGTCAGAGAGCTTGGTGGTGATAGCTGGGCACCATCTAGTTCTTCTGGGCTCAGGCCGGTAGAGTCTATGGTTCATGTGGTCCATCAGTCCTTTGAACTAATATTTTCCTTGTGTCTCTGGTTTTCTATATTCTCCTTTGCTCTGGATGGGATGGGATGAAGAGATGTATCTTAGATGGCCCTTCACAAGCTTTGAAGACTCCAGATGATACTCACCAAAGTAGGATGTAGAACATTCTCTTTATGAACTATGTTATGCCAACTGACCTAGATGTCCCCTGAGACTATGGTCCCCAGCTCTCGACCCCAGTAACTAGGTCCCTCAAGGTGTTTGGATGTGTCTAGGAAGGCTTCTATGGCTTTGCCTTGATCAAGTTGTGCTGACTTCCCCTATACTGTGTGTTGGCTTTCCCTTCACCAAAGTTAACACTTGTCTACTATCTAGTTAGTGATTTCCCCTCCCCACCCCTCCCTTCCCTCGTAATCATCAAAGATTGTTTTTTTTCTGTGTGTAACCTTTTTCTTAGGTTTTTATAATAGTGGTCCCGTATAATATTCGTCCTTTTGTGACTGCTATATTTCACTCAGCATAATGCCCTCCAGATTCATCCATGTTGTGAGATGTTTCACGGGTTCTTAATCATTATGTAGTATTCCACTGTGTGTATGTACCATAATTTGTTTATCCATTCATCTATTGATGGGCACTTAGGTTGTTTCCATCTTTTTGCTATTGTGAATAATGCTTCAATGAACGTGGGTGTGCATATATCTGCTCGTGTGACAGCTCTTATTTGTCTAGGATATATTTCTAGGAGTGGGATTAGTAAGCTAGAATTTTAATAGACCATGATCATAAATTCTACGGGAGTGTTGTTGGACTTCTTGAGATCCCAGTTAAGACTTGTTGGCTGTCTGTTTTTAGGATTTTTATCATTGAGCCAGTGAGGAATAGGGACAACAAGTGAAAATTTTGTAAATTCATAAGAACTTTTCTTATGTAAACTCATCAGAATTTAAATGAGCTCACAATCATCAAACCATCAGGTGGGCTGATATAATTTTGAATCTGTTCCTAAGGCTGCAGTAAGTATACCGCAATGAAAAGAAAGCAACAACAACAGTAATCTCCCTACGCAGGAAGTATACATCCCATTGGTTGATTCTAGCTCCTGTTTTATGGAACTCCCTTAGATGCAGCACATCTAGACTTATTTTCTGAACATACTGAAACTGAGCATACACTGAGCTGTATTAGGACTTAATTCCTTGGTATCACTCTCTTTTGGGGAATAAACTATCACTAGTGTAAGATTTTAAACAAACTTTTTTTTTTTTTGTGGAATCATTTGGTAAATTAGCTCCCCTGAAAATGTCAGCAAGAGCCGGAGGTGCATAGAAGAGTTGATCTGTTTTTCAGGGATACGCAGGAAGGAGCATAGATGCTGAGATCAAGTTCTTGGTCACTGAATGGTCATTTTCTTGTTATAACTAACTACAGGGATATTTTTACAAAAAATAATAAATTTCTGCTGAAACACTGCACAAAAATTTTATAGACAGTCATTTTGGTGTCACCCCCTCTGACAGCATCACCCAGTGTGATCGGTACCCGCCGCACCCTCTTAGTGATGTCACTGGGTTGGTTGTCCAACCAACAGCCATTCCTCCTCCTCTGCTAACCAAAGCCAGGTTTTGACAGCAGTGGGCCCACCCCAGGGGTGGGAAGCATGATTGGTGGCAACTCCCTTCTCCTTCTCAGGGATTAGTCATGTGACCCAGTTCTGGCCAATGGGACATAAAGGAAAATATTTTCTACCCTAACCAAAGGGAGAGTAGTGCTTGGAGCTGTGGCAGCCATCTTGAGACAAGGAGGGCAGGGCCAACAGCTGCACAGAGCTGATGACCCAGAGCCCCGACCAGCTGAGCAGGTGGACCAGCCTTGGGCTGCTTACCCCCAGATTTTCTGCTCTAAGATGCAGTTCAATGCTCTTATAATGCTCTTAGTCAGATTTTCTCTTACTTAAAGTAGCTGAATGCACCCAGACTGGCTTTGTCGATGCTGAGGTAGATTAATTCATTCATTGACACCCATTTACTCTGCACTTACTGTGTGCATGGCATTGTAGGTAATACAAAGTTGAGCCTGACAGTGTTCCTGCCTGGGAAGTACTGCAGTCTAGTAGAAAAACTGCGGGATATGCCCAACTAATTTTCACAGTCAGTATAGATGGAATGCTTTAGGGATCTAGAGGGAGGGATCACTTCCAGCTTGGAGGAGGGTTTCAAAGGGAGAGAAATCAGGGAGGGCTATATGGAGGAGAGGGCATTTGAATTGAATCTGGAAAGGAGCTGCATGTGCAGCAGCACAAGAGGGAGGCCTCTGTACCCATGGAGACACTTGGCTTCTAGTCTCTGACTTGATTAGTGAGAAGCGAGCTTCAGTGTTTTACTCAGGCTACCAGGTCAGGAAGTCTAGATAAAGAATCACACTTCCTTTGGGTAGAAGGGAGGGCGAAGAAATCATGGGAGAGAGAAGCCCAGTACTACTAAAAAAGGAAAAAAAGCGAAGAAGAGAAGGCTGTTTTAGGTTCCTAATTGTGCTTTCCTGACTCATTTAATATCCAATACATACAGAACACTTGCCATGCACCAGGAATTGTTTTAGGCGCTTTTCTAATCATTTAATCCTCATGGCCACTCTATGAAGTGGGTGTTACTGTCAGCCTCATTTAACAGATGAAAAAACTGAGACACAGAGAGCTTCAGAAAGAGGCCCAAGCCCCCAGACACCCTTTTAGCTCAGTAATGAAGTCACTCCTGAGGTTCACCCTTCAGCCAAAGATTAGACAGGCCCATAAAACAAAATGAGACTAAAAGTGTACACCAGCCCAGGGGCAAGGACTAGAAGGCAGGAGGGGACAGGAAAGCTGGTAATACGGAACCCAAGTTTGAGAAGGGAGAGTGTTGACATGTCATAGGTTTGGTAACCAATGTCACAAAATAATGTGTACTGTTTAATGAGAAGCTAGTTTGTCTGTAAACCTTCAACTAAAGTACAATAATTAAAAAAAACTTAATGTACACCCAATCAAAAAAAAGAAAAGAGAAAGAAACGAGCCCAGGATTGCAGAGCTGCTGAGGGTCATAACTAGGATATGAGTCCATAACCTTAACTGCTAAGGCAAAGGGCAGCCCCAGTCTGCCTGAGGTTCTCAGTGAACGCTATCTGAGAAGGCAGGCTGGACACAGACAACGTGGTAGAGGAGGTTCAACGTCCTTAGCTTGGCTTGGCATTGAGTCTCACGGTCCACACCGAATCTGGAGAACTCTGTGGCTCAGGTACCACCCACGGACATTTGTACAGACCACATGTTCACCCAGAATAACGATGACATTTCCCAGCCTCTGTTGCTGCTGGGTACGGCCAAGTGACTTGAGTTCTAACCAATGAAATTCAGCAGTTGTGCTATGTAGGAAGAGGCCTCTGCGTGGCACAAATGGTTTGCTCTAGACAACTAACCAAAAGGTTGGCAGTTTGAACCCACCTAGTAGTGCCGTGGAAGAAAGGCCTGGAGATCTGCTTCTGTAAAGATCACAGCCAAGAAAACCCTATGAAGCACAGTTCTACTCTGTAACACATGGGGTACCATGAGTCAAGACCAACTCAACGGTAGTGCGGTTTCTTTTTTGGTTATGTGGCTGCCTTTAGGAAACTTCCTTAAAAGATAGCTGGTGACACATCTGTCTCCTTCTCATTAGCCCTACTTATTTTCTGCTGGCTGGAATGTGGAAGGATGGCTGGAGGTGAGCCAATAACTTAAGCCATGAGGTGACCTGAGGACAACAAAAGGGAAGGAACCTGGGTCCTGTGACAACCTCCCAGAGCAGAGTGCCTCAGCAGGCCTGGACTGCCCATCTCAGAACTTCACGTGGAAGACAAATAAACTCCTCTCTTACTTAAGCCATGGTTATTTTGGGTCTCTGTTTCTTGCAGCTGAACTGTATCCTAACGGACTGAGGAAATTATGCCTCTTTACAAAAGAAGGTTATTAGAAGGGCAAGGCTGTTTGGAAAAGGCATGGCCCAGGACACACTGAGAAAGAACCTTCTGGAATGACCTGATCATTTTGTAGCATGTCGCAAACCAGGCTCTTTTAGGCAGTTGTTGAGGTTTATCATGAGGGTCTCTTTTTCACATCTATCCAGTGGCAAGCCATCCGTCATAGGTTGTAACCTCCCAGGTACAGGGGTTACATCTAACATAAGCACAGAGGCATTTAAGGACTCCACCAGCCATCCATCAGTTTGTGGTACTGTGATGGCTTGCGTGTTGCTGTGATGCTGGGAGCTATGTCACCGGTATTTCGAATACTGGCAACGTCTCCCATGATGGACAGGTTTCAGTGGAGCTTCCAGATTAAGACAGACTGAGAAGAAAGACCTGGCAGTCTACTTCTGGAAATTAGCCAATGAAAACCCAATGGATCACAGCAGAATATTCTCAGAAATGGTGCTGGAGGAGCCCTCGTGGCACAGTGGTTAAGAGCTCGGCTGCTAACCAAAAAGTCGGCAGTTCAAATCCACCAGCTGCTCCTTGGAAACCCTATGGGGCAGTTCTACTCTGTCCTATAGGGTCGCTATGAGTCGGAATTGACTTGATGACAATGGTTTTTTTGTGGTTGCTGCTGTTGTTTTATGGTGCTAGAAGAGCCCCCTAGGTTGGAAGCCACTCAAAATATACAGTGTCTGCGACAATGTACTCAAGCATACCAACAGTCATGAAGATGGTGCAGCACCAGGCAACATTTTGTTCTGTTGTACGTGGGTTCTCCACAAGTTGGAGCAGAATAGATGGCAACTAACAACAACATTTAAGCAATGCTTTTAAAGATGAAGGAATCAGCTAATCAACTCCCACACATCACCCATCATCAATAAATAACCAGCCAAAAATGATATTGAGGGGATACTTTCTGCCTGGCAGATCTTACATGGCTGACAGGAAAAACACCTCAGGCAAGAAACAACTATTATAAATAAATAATGAGCTCCCCACTCTGTGCCAGGCATGATGGGTAGACATCTCACAGATACTACTTTCTGACCACATAACAAATTTACAAGGTTAGTTTGTTATTTATAAATTGTCTACTTATAAATGAGGAAACTGAGGTTTAGAGAAGTGGACTGACTCACTCAAGGTCACATAAGCTACTTAGTCAAACGGCTGAACCCCGATTCAAACCCAAGATGATCAGGCTCCAAACCCCATCTCTTCTGCTCTAAGCTACACAGCACATGGACATAAGGCCACTTTCCTATTCCCATTGTCCCTCACACAATCAGACCGTTTCTGGTATTGAGGGGACAGAGAAAATAAGGCTGCAGGAGGCTGGGAGGATGAATCAAAGGATAGAGAAGAGGCATTTCCCACATCGTGGGAGGAAGATCCAGCAACCTCATTAGCTTCTCTGGCTAATAAGGGCAGAGATGCTGCTTCGTCCTTTCTGTAATACCTTATAAAACCTAGAAAAGTAATTGTAAAAGAATTTATTTATTACAAACCAGCAACTTTACCATAAAAGGTCTTAGACCAATAATTGCTTTCATTAAATAAAACCAATAGAATACATTTCTAATGTCATTTTAGAGACCAGTGAAGGTCAAGAGGAAAGTCTGGTTCTCACAACAAACTAAATTAAAAGAGAGAGAGGGAGAAGAAAAAAGAAAAGAAAAAGAGTTCTAGAAGTTCAACAGAAGCAGCAAGAGCCCAGAGTTAGACGGGAAGGTCTCTGAAAATCTTCTGTCTGAGGTTTGTCTCAAGCTGGAGTCGGCAGCCTTGGGACATCTTCCAGGCTTCCCCTCCAGTGCTGCACTTGCCAGCCCAACCTCCCCGCTTCACCCTCCTTTTCCTTTTCCCACGAAAGACCGACAGCTCAGAGCTTCCTGGACTAAGATATTCTGCTCCCCAGAATACTGGGCGGGGGGAAAATGGGGGCAGGAGAGAGAGGTTTTTCCATGTTTAAGAAAAAGATTAAGTTAATGGAGGGAGCTTTCTCAAATTTAAATTTCTCTCACAAATTTTTCTATACTTACTAGCATTTGCTACTATTTGTCCATCTTAGAATCAAGTAGGAAGGGCTGTCTGATTTTACCCAAAATGATCGATTTCAGCGTTTGAGATTTGAGTATTTCACAGTTTGTGTGTGTGTGTGTGTGTGTGTGTGTGTGTGTGTGTGTGTGTGTGTGTGTGTGTCTGGCAAAGAGCTCCATGAGTTTCAGATTTGTGAATAGTGACAAGGCATTTCCATTGCTGTATCCCCAGAAGGAGGAGGAAAGAGGACAAGGCTTTGGAGTTGTTGGGGAGAAGGATCCTACCTTTTTTTCTGTATTCTGTTAAACTCTAGATTAATGGTCAGCAGTGGTTAAACACTTAGCTGCTATCTGAAAGGCTACTAGCCGATCCATGGGAGAAAGACATGGCATGCTGTTTCCGTAAAGACTTAAAAAGCCAAAAAAAACCAAACCTGTTGCTGTCGAGTCAATTTTGACTCATAGTGACCTTATAAGAACTGCGCCACGTAGTTACCAAGGAACGCCTGTTGGATTCGAACTATCGACCTTTTGGTTAGCAGCTGTAGCTCTTAATCACTATGCCACCAGGGTTTCCCATAAAGACTTACAGCCTTGGAAATCCTATGGGGGCAGTTCTACCCTGTCCTATGCAGTCACTGAGTCAGAATCAATTCGACAGCAATGGGTTGTTTTTTTTTTTTTAAAAACTTTCTATAAAGGGCCAGGTAGTAAATATTTTAGACTCTGTGGCCCAAATGTCTCTGTTGTAAGTACTTAACACTGCCCTTGTAGCAGGAAAACAGCCACAGAGAATATGTAAATGAATGGCCATTGCTGTGTTCCAATAAAACTTTATAAAAAAATAGATAGCAGAACATATTTGGCCCATGGACCATTGTTTGCTAACCCTTGCTCCAGATAACAGTAACTTCAAATGGAATGCTTACTTAGATAATGCCAGAAAAGATTAATCTAGAAAACACTTTTTATCTCCACTATAATCTGCTTTAAAAGTTGCCAGTCTCTGAGTATAAATAAAGATCTTTAACAATGAAATAATAGAGCCACAGTTGAGCCATAAAGAGGAAAAGTAAATACTTTTGTATTTAGGAAACTGAATTATTTTCTAATTCCCAGATTATGAGCATGAGAAGAAAGGGTATGAAGAGGAAAGTCATTTAAAGCACCCATTTAATGTTAATTTTTCATTTTCTACTACTTGCCATCAACTAGAGAATGACTTACCTAACATGATTATTAAAAATGGTTTCACTTCTTTGATCAGGAAGCTCAGAATAGTAACTATGAAGTTAGTAAATGGTTTCAGTATTATTGCAAGTCATAATGGAAATGATTTGCACTATGGTAGAGAGAAAAAGCAAAAAGCAAAAAAAAAAGTTCAAGAACTGTTAATTAACTTCGCTGTTTCTCCACAAATGCTAGGAGTATTAAAAAACAAGATTGCTAAAGTGCAAACATCAGGATTTAATGAACAGTGGGATGTGACTGAAGTAACAGAGAATGACTTAATCGGGACAGTGTGTTGTTTAATTATGGGAATAATGGATCTTGTGAAAGGGCAAACTAAATGGAACAGAAGGAGCTGGGGAGTAATACGGAGAGGACCATGTTAAAGGAAGCATATAGATGAGAAACTCTTGCTAGAGATAGCTTGGGCTCTGTTATATATGAACTATTTTATTAAACATGATTGTCCCCAAATGGTAACTATGGGGGTAAAAAGACAGACCAGTGTGGGCTGGTATAGACCTTTAATAAATCATAGTGGAGACATAAAAATTTCTGCAGGCGTGTATTTGTGCTTTTTCAAGAATTTCTAATAATCTTAAAGACTTATAGATATAAGAATGGGGGCAATAATATGTTTGTCGGAACACTGTTTCCCAAGATGCCAAGATGCTCTCTCTCAGCTACATCAGATTGGCAGGCTCATTTCCTGGGTTTAAGAGTTCAAAAAACCATTTCCCGCTTAACTTTGATTACAAGTCAAACTTCTCTTGCTAATTCAGCACGCTTGCTACGAGTTATTGGGTTTTCTCATCTCCTCCTGTAAGAAAAGCAAATGTCCTTTCTCCCATGTGGTACGCTTTCCTGGAACCGAAATTCTCCAGCCTGCACTGGCTCCTCAAAAGTTTTAAGTGATACATTCTGAAATCATTCTTTCGACACAGCACAAACTGAGTGAGGGCATGTCATTTTCCATGAACAAAATCATACATGCCAGAAGTTCTTCAAAGGAGGAAAAACAGCCAAGCCAATAGGTGTTGTTCCTTTTCTGTCAGATGTGAATTCCTGGGTATTATAAGTAGGCTACAGCCCTGTGTGTGCACAAACCCTCCCCTGATGCTAACGTTAGGGAGGATGCTAATGTTAGGCATTTTGCCTCATAGTTGCCTAACTGAACACTAGCCTGGATGCCTTGATAGAGAAGGATGGTTTCTTACTGTACTAGGGGAAGTGTGACTCTATGGGGCTTTGCTTAAACTTGAGGAAAGACAGAGGAATTTTCCTCCCAGGATGCAAAGAACAAAGAATTACTTTCCAGGGCCTATTTGTTAGTATAATGATTTCATGTATTAGAAACTGGCAGGATGTATGTCTTTATGTTCTAGAAAACACTCCACACCTCATGGAGAACACATCCTAATCTTAGAGGTGTGAAACCTAACTTTTAGGTTGTTAAATGAGGTGCTGTGCTTGTGAGCATTTAACCAAATAGGAGTCTGGGGGCATTTTTTAAAAACTCGCCCCTGCCATGGCACCCACCTCGGTCATTTCAAGCTGCTCGTGTGACTGCCCTTGATTTTTCTCTGACTTTTCTTTCCTTGACAGAATTTCCTCTCTCTGTCTCTCTCTCTCTCACACACACGCAGAATCAAGTTTGTTTACCACACTTCTGGTTTTCAATTACATAAACTACCTCTAGCAAATTTACAAAATCAAGACTTGAAACCACTGGGTGTACATGCCCGGGCAGGAGGAAAGTGGAGTGAGAAAGAGGGACGAAGGGAGAAGGGAGGAAGAAAGAAAATTAGAAATATGATGGTTAAGGCTAGGGGAACTTGCCAGATAGGAAATGAAAACCGTTAAATTTTTTATATTGACCTTCTGCTAATGTTTTGTCACACAAGCACAGAGCAGATCATGTGCCTTGTCTAGAGCTTCTAGTATAATCATCCTCCAAGAAGGGGATGTTGGGACAGGGCTAATGAAAGGCATTAAAAATCATTTTAAAGGCAAGGCCCCTAGAAACAAGTGGCTCACCCCTTTTCCAGTCTCAACTCGATCTACTGGCAAATCCATATTTGAAAAGGATGATTTATGTGAATTTTTCTGAGATTCATAATTTTCCATTAGCCTATTCCCTCAGAGGGGTATAAAGAGGAAAAAAACAAAAAACCTTGAAAAGTCCATATGAATTTCTTCAACATCAAGTAACATTTTGATGATGAGTGTTAACAAATCAGAAACACATGGTCCTAATTGACTGTGAAACAAACAATGTTTCAAAATGAAAGGAGAGGAAAAAGCTTTCAGATGTAAAGCATTTAAAAGAACTCAAACCTCAAAAGTTATTTCCCCCGATTACACATTTGGCTTCTTCCCCACACCCAATGGAGCCCTGGTGGCTCAGTGGTTAAGCGCTTGGCTGCTAACTATAAAGGTCAGGGTTTGAACCCCCCAGCCTCCCCATGGGAGAAAGATGTGGCAGCCTGCTTCCGTAAAGATTTACAGCCTTTGAAGCTCTGAGGGGCAGTTCTACCCTGTCCTATAGGGTCACTATGAGTCGGAATCAACTCACCAGCAGTGGTTCCATGCCCAGCCCCACCTTCTCCTCTCCTTCCTCTCTGGGGTGGATATTTTCATGAAACTGAAATACTGCTGGATTCCCCCAACTTATATTTCTTGCAAATATTTCTCCTTGGTGCTTATAAAATATTTCAAAGTAAATGCATGGACACCTATGTAGGCCTTGTTTTTAAAGACAAATCCAAGGTCTGTGAAAGGAGAGTCAAAAAGTCCTAGCCCAAACTTTATCTTTTTCTCTCCAAGATACCCAGTGGCATTCTCTACGGTGGACACACTTTAAAATTACCTGGAGAGTGTAAAAAATACAACCATCCCTAAAGATTCTGATTTAATCAGCCTAGAAGGAGGCCCAGGCCTTGGAATGTCTGGATCTGCAATTTTAACAAGTGGCCAAGGAGATAATGAATTAAATGTAATAAAGCTTTACATAGCACTCATGTGCCGGCTGAAGTTCTAAGTGATCTATATAATATCGACTCTTATAATTCCTCACCACACTCATCAGGCAGGCACTGTTATCATCATCCTGTCCATTTACAGATGATGACACTAAAGCACAGAGAGTTTTAGACACTTGCCGAATGTCACACAGCTAGCAAGTGGCAGAGGCAGGATTCAAACCTGCCTTGGCTCCAGAGTTCAAGTTCTTAACCACTATACCCAAAGTATGGCCCCTGGACCAGCAACATTAGCATCATCAGAGAGCTTGTCAGAAATACAAATTCTCAGGCCACAGTGCCAAACAGAAAAACCCTGTTGCCGTCCAGTCGATTCCAACTCATAGCGACCCTACAGGACAGAGTGGAACTGCCCTACAGGGTTTCCAAGGAGTGGTCAGTGGATTCAAACTGCCGACCTTCTGGTTAACAGGCTTAGCTCTTAACCACTGTGCCACCAGGGCCACAATGCAGACTTACTCAGTTAGAAACTGGGGATGCTGCCTAGCAATCAGCATTTAACAAGCTCTCCAGGTGATTCCAGTGCAAGCTCAAGTTTGAGAACCACTGCACACACTACACAAGGAGCCCTGGTGGCGAAGTGGTTAAGAGAAGTTGGTGGTTCGAACCCACCAGTCACTCTTTGCAGAAAGATATGGTAGCCTGCTCCCATAAAGATTACAGCCTTGGAAACCCCGTGGGGCAGTTCTGCTCTGTCCTATACAGTCACTATGAGTTGGAATCAACTCGAGGGCAATAGGTTTCGGTTTTTTTTTGTTTTTTTTTTTTTGCACATACTACACTGCCTCTCAGATGCAGATGAGGGTATATACAGAAATCAGAATACTGAGAAATGTTGACTTTTGGCTCAGCTTCCCACCTCTCAGATGGCTATTGAGCATGGAGCCATCTTCAGCGGAGGGATGAGCGACATCTGGCAGTGCCTGAGAACTCAAAGAAGCTGATCTATGGAATATTCTTCCACCAGAGGACATAACCATAATACGGTCCACAGCAAAGTGGTGCCTTCTCCAATTAGGGAATGAATTCTTCCCGTATGACACCGTAGCACTCACCATCCAGAGTGAAGCCACAGGAGACTCAGCTCCCTTAATAAGCAATACCAAAACCCCACTGTAATTTTCCCCTCCTCCTCCACTAGTGAGATTGTGAAGAAGCCAGAGTCTCTATAAAGCTACAGATCTTGCAGCTGCAAGTGTCTGCTAATTTTCAACCAGAACACAGCCATCTCTTCCCCAAGTCTATATTAACAGAACAGCCTAGGAAATTTCTAAGTAATTTTGGAGATAAGTTCCATGCATGACTCCCTCTCTCAAATTCCAGAACGTGCCATAAATTGATCTCCCTTGCTTTAGGAAGGGTAGTGGGCAGGTGGGGTGGGGGTAAGTTGAAAGGAAATTCTCAAATGGGTAAAACCCTCCAGCAGCTAGGCAATCATGCTACTGTAGTGATTTACAGCATTCTTCTAAAAATATCTATGAGATCACAGTACATTAAGTGCATGACACCAGACATTTGTAACTAATCCACGAAAATAAAGTAAGGGTGCCGTGTTGCATGGGGAACGCAGTTGAATTTGTCTTGTGGTATCGTTCTAAAATAAGATGGCCTCAATTTGGTTGAAATGTATCTTCACACACTGTCTTCCAGAGCAGAGCCATTTGAGAAATTCTGATTGCCAATTATAAGTGCTGAATAGGGAGTACTTTGCATTTCCTTTGCGGATGCTGAAAGCTATAAGCAATCCTGATATTAAAATCTTTGGAAATTGATGAGTACCCCAGGCATCATTACAATGCGTTCCCCCCATCCAAGTAATTAAAATCTATTATGTGAACATGTGTTAATATTTTATCAACTACTGTTTTACATTAACCAAACCTGAGCCCTCCCCCAGTAAGAATGATCTCATTCCAAGTGGCCCCTCCCCACCTCCACCCTCCAATTCCCAGCCAGACATATTTCTGAGTCTCGATGGAAAGTATTATCACAAACATACCACAGTACTGAATCCCGGAACCTGCCACAGCAGCCAGTCTTCATTAAGGGTGTACAGGGCTTTGCAAGTGATGACATCCACGGGACCCTTGTTTATTTTCTGGTTCAAAGTCGTCACCAGCAAATAGAATGGCTCACCAACAGTCTCCTTGGAAAAGATACAAAAGTGACAGTGAGCTTTCTGCTGAATTCACTGCACTTTCCAAAGTACTAAAGTTTCAGTGTATGGCAGTATGACAGGAGACAGGAGGTGGTGTTTTCTAACAATCAGCATGAAACTCCCAAGAAAATACATATTGCTCCACTTAGGATTCGGAGCAAAACTCGGATACACAAGAAACTGCCTCTTCTCCCCAACACACATGTGCGTGCACACATACACACATGCACACACGCATTCACTACGTTTACAGTCAGCAGCAACAGGAAGTACGCACAGTAGTCTATAATTATTTTATGCTGGGCTTATATATGGTAGGCTAATGTTTTTCAGTTGACTAATGCCTATGAACAGCCGTAGAGGCAGAGGCAGAGGTTTAACCTTTGCTTCCACTCCTATTTATTTAATTGCCTTTTTTTTTAGCAAACCAAAAATAAATGGCATTTTAAAAAATGTACAACAATTAGCCTTGGTAACAAGAATAAATGTTAGAACACTTTATACATTTGCCAGGGGTGATGCTTCTTGGTGTTTACAGCTTTTAATGAAGGGCGTGGTCTTTGGTTAAGCAATTTGAAGCCTTATTCTTTGGCGTGTGCCAGGCCAGTTCCCGTTCGGTTCCCAGACACATCCTGCAGTCCCACCTCTGCACCTTTGCTGGCGCTGGCCCACAAACACATGCTACCTCCTCTCCCTGGACCAGAGCCAATGCCATTTCTTCTAATGCTGTCTCCATACACTCCAATCCATCCTGATGGTTTTTTCTCCAAACTTCTGCTGTGTATACTTTTTCCTGGACCAGGGGCTACCTCCTCTGTTGTTATTTAAATGCCTTAAATTTGGTTCAGTGGTAGAATTTCTGCCTTTCATTGCAGGAGACCAGGGTTCGATTCCTGGCCAATGCACCTCAAGCACAGCCACTACCAGTCTGTTAGTGGAGGCTTGAGTGTTGCTATGATGCTAAACAGATTTCAGTGAAGCTTCCACACTAAGATGGACTAGGAAGCAAGGCTGGTGATCTACTTCTGAAAACCAGCCAATGAAAACCCTACGGATCACAACAGTCCAATCTGCAACCGATCATGGGAATGGCACAGGACCAGGCAACGTTTGTTCCATTGTGCATTGTGCACGGGGTCTCCATGAGTTGGGGGCCAACTCAACGGCAGCCAACAACAACAGCAACGTGCTCAAACGGACGCTGAGCGGTCCAAGTGGAGGAGGCTTCCACAGCATCCTTCTAAGGCATGTAGCCCTGGGTGGGCTATACAGTATTTGCTAAACAAACAACCTTCTCATGATCAACAGAGGAGTCCTTGGGTGGTGCAAATGGTTTGTGCTCCACTGCTAACCTAGGTTCGCTGTTTGAACCCACCCAGCGGTACTTTGGAAGAAAGTCCTGACGATCTGTTTCTGAAAGGTCATAGCCTTGAAAACGCTACAGAGCAGTTATACTCTGCACAGATAGGATTGCCAAGAGTCGGAACCCACTCAACAGCAATTAACAACAACAAGAATGATCACCAGACATTAAGGCGAACACGTCGGGGAGGACAAGCTAGGGCCAGGGCTAGGAAGTCAAACCAGGTAGGGTTCGAAGCACCAGTTTACAAAGCTTTACGGCTAACAGCTCTGACTTTGAAAGGAGGATTCCACTTCGTTTCTCACCTGCATTCCCTTGGACAGGTAATGGATGTCTTTTAAGTCTATTGGGATTTCGCTCCCCTCCTCCCCACCCCTACCCCCATCCTTTATGCATACTGCAAGAACATTTGTCTTCCCCAATCCCAGGGCTTCCTCTTGTCCCTAGCCCCACACTACACCTCACACATTTCAGTCTGCTGGGCACTCTTTATCATTTCTGTCCCCTCTGCTGATAGATAGATCCTTGAGTCTCTTCAGTGTAGGACAGAAGTGGAATGTTCAAAAAATTTCCAAAGGGGAGAGAGAGTTGGGACTAGTACATGACATTTATTTATCATGAGAAACTTCCTTTATTTGGTGGTTCACAACCTCACTGCTCTCTTCTCTTTCCCTCTACCCCTTAGGTGATGTCCTAACCACAAAACTAGAACCCCTACTTCTCTCTTCTCCTCCAACACAGATCACAGATGGGGGTGAGAGCTGTTGTGAGTGGCTGGATGTGCCCGCAGAGGTTGAAGGTAGGGGGTCAGATGGGCTATCCTGGGCAGCTACTGACTCAATGGTCCTATGGTCAAGAATTCTCCAGAGTGGAGAGACACTGAAATTAGTAACATCTCTTACACCAAGAAGCCCTGGTGGCACAACGGTTAAGCACCTGGCTGCTAACCAAACGGTTGGTGGTTTGAACCCACCCAGCAGCTCCTTGGAAGAAAGACCTGGTGATCTGCTCCTGTAAAGATTACGGCCTAGAAAACCCTATGGGGCAGTTCTACTCTTGACGGCATCCAACAACAACAGCATCTTACACTGCTGCCCACATTCACGGTCCCAAACCTGACTAATCATCTCCAGAATCCTTTGGGACTCTTGTGAAAAACGTTCAGATACCTGGGCCCTATTCTGGACCTACAGAACCAGAATCCCTGGAAATGAGGCTTGGGCATCCATAGTTTTAAAAACTTCCCAAGAAATTCTGATGTGTGGCCAGCTTAGGGATCTACAGGGTCCTGAAGTTTCTTTGTCACCACTGAACACGATTTCTAGGTTAGTCACACCTGCTGGGGACAGGAGGCCCCTCTCCTACCTGGGCCGGGCTTAGCCATCTATGTGACCAGGGCAGACTCCATCTTCTCAACATACAGCTCCCCATGGAGGCAGCCTACGGCAGAGCCCACCTTACTGTCCTACTCCCACCCTGCGCCTCCTGTGATGGGAACTACTCTTCACCCTTCACCATCCTTTCCTCCACAACCAGACTTCTGGCCCTGACTGAGCTGGACACTTTGGCACCTGTGATCTCTTTCCATCTCTCAGTCCTCCCCTGAACATGTCCACAGGAACCTGCTCGCTAGGGAAGCAGTAAGTAGAGTGGCTAAGAGTATTTGAACCTTGGCGCTGTCACATGCTAGCTGTGGGATTAGGGTAAAGTCAGAGTCTATTCTGTGTGACTCAAACCCCTCATAGGCAAAATGGTCATAAGGTACTCACCTCACAGGGCTGTTAAGAGGATTACAAGAGAAAAAGCTAAGCAAAGCTCTTAGCATAACGTCTGCCACATTCAATAAATGGCAATAGTTGTCCCTGGGTGGTGTAAATAGTTTGCACTCAACTGCTAACTAAAAGGTTGATAGTTCAGTCCACCTCAGAAGAAACGCCTGGTGATATACTTCCATAAGATTGCTGTTAGTTGCTGTGGAATAAATTCGAACATACTGTGACCCCATGTGTTACAGAGGGGAACTGTTCCATAGGGTTTTCTTGGCTATAATCTTAACAGAAGCCAACAGCCAGGCCTTTCTTCCAAGGTACCAACGGGCAGGTTCAAACCACCAACCTTTAGGTGAGTGGTCGAATGCAAACCATTTGCACCACCTAAGGACCTTCCCATAAGATTAACCCATTGCTATCAATTCTGACACACAGTGACCCTACAGGACAGAGGAGAACTGCCCCATAGGGTTTCGAGGAGCAGCTGGTGGATTCAAACTGCCGACCGTTTGGTTAGCAGCCTGTGCTCTTAACCACTGCGCCACCAGGGCTCCTCTGTAAGGTTACAGCCATTGATAACCCTATGGAGCAGTTCTCCTCTGAAACACACAGGGTCGCCATGAGTCAGAACAGACTCAATGGCAACTGGTTTGCTTTTTTTTGTAGGGGGAAGGTTGTTGCTGTTGTTATTTTACCACAAAGCCTTGGAGGCTTAGAAGGGAAAGTTACCTAGAGGTCAAGAGCTAGTGACTCCCATTCAAACATTGCGGGGTATGGCAGGAAAACTAGGGCTGTCAGAGCCCCAAACCCCTTGGGCACCTGGCTGAGGGAAGCCAGGCCTTCCTCACCAGAGGGAATTATTCCACTGAAAGTGAAAGTGTCTCTGACTGGCTTAGCGTCCTCCCCCACTTCCTCCCCTGTGAGCTGTGCTGCCCCCTCACCACCGGATTGCTCAAGAGACTCTCAAATCAGCACTGCTAAAGCTTGACCCAGAATCCTTTGCTCAAGGGGGCCGTTAGGGCTTGGATCCCAGATTTACTGAATGCCTCACCCCTTTAGTGCCTAAGAGCAGCAAGAGAAATGGGAGAACCAGCCCTTGAGAGCTTAGAGTAAGAATCACTAGATCCCAGTAGAAAGAGCCAGAAAGGAACTTAAAACCAATGACCACACCCCTCACTTAGTAGAAAGAAAATGGATGCCCAGATGGAAAGTGTCAAGCCCAGAGATACACAACTAGCTAAGTCAGCAAGGATTTCAGAACCCCAACTTGATAGTTCTAACTCAGACTCCTAGCCCCATGCTCTTTCTACTACCCCGGAGTTCTCAGATGTATGGCACCTAAGAATTACCTGGACAAGCTTGTTAAAAATGTGGATTATTTGGCACCACCCACAGAGCTACTGATTCCATGGAACTGTGGCAGAACAGGAGTCAGCCTTTTAAGACCAAGAGGCCAAGGAACCGGCTTAGGGTCCTACTCTCTGTTTAGAAGCAGTTGTGGCTGAAGCAACGATGGTGGGAGGAAAACATATTCCACCCGGAAATAACCACTCAACACCTCCCCAAAGCATATGATGATTTATACCAAGTAAACAGAAAAGAAGGCATATTTCATTAATCTTAATAAATGGGTATTGCCTTGGGAGAGGAAGGGGTTGGTAAAAAAAAAAAATGTGCATCTGCTCGTAAGATTGCATTAAACATTAAACTAAGCACAGTCTATTAAAGTGCTGGTTTTGGATCTGAACTTAAGTAGCACTGTTAAAACCTATGGTATAGCAGTGTATCTTACTCAAAAGTTTAATTAGACTTCAGGACTAGCTACAAATATACAATCATGCAGTTCCCCTGGAATCTGGATGGCTGATAAAATTAAGGAAAGATAAGAACCTTCCATACCAGGGGCCTCAGAGGGCTGAATGAAGATTAGGTTCACCTTTATTTTCATATTAATATCTTATAATAATGATGGCCAACATTGATGGAGTGCTTACTCTGTGCTAAGCACCTGCATACATTTTCTTATCTGCACTTCGAAACAGTCCTACAATATTCTTCTTCTAATCTTACAGGTTATAAAACCAAGGCTCAGACAGGTCCAGAAATCTGCTCAAGGACTCTAGTAAGTGGTGAAATCTAGGTTCGAAGCAAGCAGTGGGCTCCAGGGCCCACAGCTCTTAACCACTGGAATCTGCAGAAAGTCTGCATTCCAAAAGATTTTAAGATTCAGTTAGATTACAACCATGTTCATACAGTAACTCCAACAAAGTGACCTCAAAGGGCAGGCAGTTCCTTGGGGATCTGCTTTAATGTGGACTGACTTGTTCGGATTGATTGTAACTAGCTTAGAGCGTATTGGTAGGTAAACGGGTCTTTCTCAAATGTTTCCAGGGACCTGAAAACAGTTTGTACTCTTCAGGATTTGAAATATTCCCTCTACTCAGGACGTTTTCTTAAATCGGCCTACTGGGCTATGGGTGTTAATTAATGTTAATGATGAAAGGGAGGGCTCCCTTGAAAAGTCTTATCTGGATAAATTCTAAATGAATTACATTTACATAAGCCAGTTACAGGAGTCCCTGAGTGGTGAAAATGGCTAGGTGGTGGACTGCTAACCACCCCCGCAATCCTGTGCTTCTTTTTTTTTAATGTCTAGGTTCTGACCACTACTGTCCTCAAGCCATAAAAACTACACACCAATGTTAACTTCAGGACATTTTGTGTGTTTTCAGCACCTAAGCTAGAACGGTAAGAAGAAGTTAATATCTTTCCCTAATTTCAAAGGTGGGTTAGCAGTTCAAACTCACCCAACAACATCTCTGAAGAAAGCCCTGACAATCTGCTTCCAAAAGGTCACAGCCTTGAGAACCCTAGGGAGTGCAGTTCTACTCTTTACACATGGGGTCTCTGTAAATTGGAATCAACTCGACAGGAAATAACAAGCCAGTTTACAGGAAAAACAATTTTTATATTTCCCTCTATTAGCTCCGCATAAGGACCAAGATTTACCAGTTGTCGTCGAGCAAATTCCGACTCATAGTGACCCTAGAGGACAAAGTAGAACTGCCTGATAGTTTCCAAGGAGCGACTGGTGGATTCGAACTGCTGACCTTTTGGTTAGCAGCCGAGCTCTTAATCACTGTGCCACCAGGGCTCCAGGACAAAGACTAACAGAGGTTAAATGCTGACACCATGGAGCACTCAGGACTTATCTCCACAAAGAAATCAGCAGCTGCTAAAAATAACTACCTATTGTCTTACCTCTGACACTGCCAAGGGATGCGACACTTACCCGAAGGAAACCAGAAAGGCAGACAGACATCCAGTTGGTGAGGAGTTTTTCGACCACGGACTCCGTGCGCCTTAGCATGAGTTTAGGCTGCATGTTACTTGACTGTTCCATCAAGTCCCTGGTCAGCACCTCCAGGATGCTGGTCAGGTAGACCAGCTTAGTTTGCAGTGCAATGGTCAAGAAGGAGGCAAACAGACACCTGTTTAAAAACAGAGCCTCAGTGAACCGTCAGCTGTAGGCTTGGCTTGTTGCTGGTGATTTTCATGGAACTTTGCTGGGCAAGGGGGTGCTTGTCCTGCTGAGCGCCTTTGTTGTTAATGGACTTTACTGTTTTTATAGAGCAGGTTTAGGCTTACAGAAATTTTGTGCAGAAAGGCCAGAGAGTTCTCATATCCTCCCTCGCCCCTCTGTACACAGTTTCTCCTATTATCAACATCTTGTATTCATGCGGTATATTTGTTACAACTGATGAACCAATATTGATAGATTATTATGAACTAAAGTCCATGGTTTACATTAGGGGTCATTCTTTGTGTTGTATAGTCCTATGGGTTTTGACAAATACATAATGTCATGCACCCACATTATAGTCTCGTGCAGAATAGTTCCATTACCCTAAAAATGCCCTGTACTCGGCCTATTCCTTCCTGCCACTCCCCCTCAATCCTGAGCTTTTTTTTTTTTTCTAATGTCTGAGTTCTGACCACTACTGTCCTCAAGCCATAAAAACTACACACCAGTGTTGACTTGAGGATATTTTGTGTGTTTTCAGCACTAATGATAGAGCAGTTACAAGAAGTTAATATCTTTCCCTAATTTCAAGGGTGTTTTTTAAAATAGAAAATAACACTTCCTCATTTTTGATTAAGGACTTAAGTTTTTTTCTTGATGTTGGGGTTTTTCAGGGTTGTACGTGTGTGTGTCTTCAAATTAGAATTTGTGTTGCGGTGGTATGATCTGAAATTGAAACAGCATTGCCGCAGAACCACCCCATCAACCAGCCTTTGAATAAGTGTGCATCCTCAGGAGACAAAGTTAGGCTAGTGGTTTGGAAGGAAAATAAGTGGCCCAGCTTTTATTTTCTGTACTTGAACGATTTCAGATTCCAAAAGAATTGATCAATACCTGTCCTTCACTGAAAAGTTCTTCTGCTTTTCAAGGGTGTGAATGACGGTAACAAGGAAACTTTTATTACAAATGAGGGCATCCAAAGCTGTGAGACTTTCATTCTTGTCATTGGCGTCTCTGTTCTGGAAAAAAAAATTATATAATTTAAAAAATCTGAATTTAAAAAGTAGACCCACAATGGGTTTTCCAAGACAATGAATTATTTAATTTTGAAATCATGATCCCCAAAAAAATGCATAGTAAAAATTCACAGTAATAATAAGGGGGATGATGATGATGATAACACTGTGAAAGTCAGGTAGTCACTGGGCTAAAAATGAAAACTTATAGACTTACATGCATATCTTCAGTGAAGATGTGAGTGAAGCCACCTGACTGAGAGGAAGGAGACACTTTTATTATTCATAACATCCAAAGGAAATGAATACTGTATTTTTGTTATAATACTCAAGTCCGTTTTAATAAAGTAGAGACACTATTTGCTAATCTGAAGAGCCCCTGAGTTTATGCTTGCTGCATAGCCTATAACACATAATAAATAATTATTCTGCTCTCAAGAAACACCAATGAGTTCTGAAAGCCTCTAAGAATAATTATTGTATCCATCCCATTTTTGGTGGATGAAGGAATCTCACACTTTAAAAGAACTGACTCAGAAGTTAAAGAAATGGTCGTTCAAGAAGATTATGCAAATGTTTAGACCACTCCTCAAGCAATTTACTTTCTAAGGATAAATACTGAATTATGGTTGGTAAATTTTCACAAGAGTCTTAGCTTAGCAGCATAGATTGTCTCAATACGTGATGTTATCAGAGAGGTGGTAGCGTGGGGGCAGTTAGAAGTGTAGAATCCAGGGCCAAACTATTTGGGTTCCAGTCCTGGTTCTAGCATACACTGGTCACATGACTTTGAACAAGTTATTTAACCCTCCCTGACTTTTCTCATCTGTAAAATGCGGATAATAATGGTTCCCACCTCATGGGTTCAGTGTGAAAAGAGAATGAATGAGTACATAATAAGTGATCTCTGTTAGCTATTATAATTGTTTTTATCTCTAATTTATGGCAAACTAGACCACAATGTTATTGTTCCACTGGCTTCTAAAAATATTTTTATGTGCTATGCTATGTAGCTCTTGAATATAAACTTTCAAATTTGAGTTTTCTTTTTTTAATGTATCATAAGCCTCACTGGAAATTGCATAATTAAATTTTAAAAGTGTGTTGAATAGCACTTTATATGAATCAACAGAGAAAAAAATACCAACTCAAACATTCGGATTTTTCTCTCTTTTTTGGTAATCATTGGAAATTTTGGCCACTTTTATATTTTATTAAAGTAAGTTTCTCCTGAAGATAATTTTTTTGCTTCATAGCTTCAAATTTGCTAGCACCAGTAGAAGACCTCAAACTATTTTGGCCATATGCTCCCCTAGTAATAAACAGAAACACAGGCCATAGTGTTGCCTTTTCGAGTTCCTAATATTTTTCTGCTGAACCAACTTTATGTAGTTGTGCAGTTTAAAGGGAATGATTCTTTTTTTTTTTTATTGTACTTTAGATGAAGGTTTACAGAATAGTTTCTCATTAAATAGTTAGTACACATGTTGCCCTATGACAATGATTAACAGCCCCACTACATGTCAACACTGTCCTTACTCAACCTTGGGTTCCCTATCATCAGCTTTCCTGTCCCCTTCTGCCTTCTAGTCCTTGTCCCTGGACTGCTGTGCCTCATTAGTCCCGTTTTGTTTTACGGGGCTGTCTTATCTTTGGCTGAAGGGTGAACCTCGGCAGTGACTTCATTACTGAGCTAAAAGGGTGTCCGGGGGCCAAACTCTCGGGGTTTCTCCAGCCTGTCAGGCCAGTAAGTCTGGTCTTTTTTTGTGAGTTAGAATTTTGTTCTACATTTTTCTCCAGCTTTGTCCAGGACCTTCTGTTGTGATCCCTGTCAGAGCAGTCAGTGGTAGCCAGGCACCATTAAGCTGTACTGGACTCAGTCTGGTGGAGGCCATGGTAGATGTGATCCATTAGTCCTTTGGACTAATCTTTCTAAAGGGAATGATTCTTGACCTTAAATAAGGAAATCCACCTGACTCCCTATGTTCTAAGCCTTTTTCTTCCTTTCAAATTTCCCTCTTCCAGAAAGTTAGATCCTCTACTTACCCTATTTCTTCTCCTATTTTAAGCAGAACAAAGAAAATCAATATAACGAAAAGCAAGGCTTTCAAAGTCAAAACCAACAGGGCCAAGAATCAGGGGTCTGGGGATTCCTTTGGCCTCCTTTGTTAACCAACAGTTCCCTCTGGGTTTTCCCTATTGTAATCTGGTAAGTGTTAATCACCCAAGTCCCTGATCTCCCTCATCACCCAAGCTCTAGGCCGAGAGGATTTGGCTCCCAATCAATCAGTAAACATCCAGTTGTCATGGAGTCGATTCCAACTTGTGGCAACCCCATGTGTGTCAGAGTAGAACTGTGCTCCATAGGGTTTTCAATGGTGGCTAAATTTTCAGAAGTAGGTTGCTAGGCCTTTCTTCCAAGGCACTTCTGGGTGGACTCGAACCTCCAATCTTTTGGTTAGCAGCCAAACGCATTAACTGTTTGCACCACCCAGGGACTCCAATCAATCAGTAAAGGGCATAATTAATACAAGGACTTATCTGTAGCCAAGAATGCATTTCAACTGCATTGTCCATAACATAATATGTTCCCCTGTTCTCTACATCTTTTCTTAATTATTCTAAATTCATTTTTGACTTAGTTCTTCTTGATAGAGTTCTGATAAATTTATGCTTGCTTTTCTGGGTTCTCTCCTTTAACGATCCCTTCTGACTTTAAGTTTTATGTCTTTCCCCCTTGCCTTTCAAGATTATACATAACCCTGAGTTAAATCAGTTTGGCTTCTTGGAACTCTCTCTCTTCTCCTAAAATAACACAGCATTGTTCCTGTGGATTTTTTTTTTTTTTTAAACATTCAACTCGCAACAGTGTTCCTTTACATTCATCACTTTATCTTGCTCTTGATTACTGAATTTAGAAGATAGGAAAATTTCTTTTTCAGGCCACAGATTATTCTATTCAGCACTCAAGGGCAATCACTAACCATAAAAGCCCACACAGTACTCATGTTGATGGTAGAAATCTGTTATTTTATTGCTATTAAATTCTTAATGGGGATCTCAGATAGCTGGGAAATAGGACTCATAATGCAACCTTTGCACAGTCATCCTGATTCAGGGAACTCAACTTCCCTCCCCAGGTGGTGTTCTGCCACAGAAATGGATGAGGAGGCAAATGGCAAATCTCAGTGCCTTGTCTTAGAGGACAAGTTAAAAAAAAAAAAAAAATTCACACACAAGTGCAAAAGGCTGAAGTCTTATTTATAGCTTTCTTGATTTACAATACTAAGGGTTGGACAAAAACAATTGGTGGGTGTTTTATGGAGGTATTCCAACCTCTAGACACAGCATCACATATCATGGTGTCCACTTTCAGAATTACAGAGAAGCTGGAAACTGCTTACTGCTTGTGTCTGGGTTTCTGAACCCTAGGCTTCTGGCCAAGTGCAGCTGAGAAGCTTCTGGTAAGGTGATACAAGCTCTCCTTTGGCCTGGAGAGATTTTGGGCTTTGCTTAGTAGTTCAGATATAAATATGATAATCGGTGTTGATGTGTTCCAGAGGTTGGGCCTTCCATAGTCAGCAGTTCTGAACAAACAGGGCAAAATTGTGGTGCTGGGGGATGGGGATGTGGAGGTGATAATGTGGAGGATGAGTGTACCTCACCAAAGACTTAGGAGGGTAAATGAACAAGGCTGAGTGAGTGAGTGAGAAAATGGAGGTGTTAGAACATAGGTGAGACTGAAAAGCCAAGGGTGGATTAGATACTCCTCAGAGACCTAGAACAAAGTAATAATTTCATGCAGTTATTTCTACTGAATGAGGATAATTCATGAGAGAATAACTGCTGAAGAGAACCATAAACACTTTGTTGTTATTGTTCGGTGCGGTCAAGTCAGTTCCAACTCATAGCCACCCTATGTGCAACATAACAAAACACTGCTCTGTCCTGTGCCATCCTCACAACCGTTGCTATGCCCGAGCCCATCATTGCAACCACTGTTGTCAATCCATCCTGTTGAGGGTCTTCCTCTCTTTCGCTGACCTTCTACTTTACCAAGCATGATGTCCTTCTCCAGGGACTAGAGAAACTCCCTACATTGCTATAAATGCCTATTATCAGCTCAAATTCTAGCCATATCTACTTTCCTCCCTTTAGGCTGCTAGTACTTTTCATTTCCAATTCAGAAGTAATAGGGAATAACTTAGCACCCGCAATGTAAGTCATGCAGATAAACACAAGAAGTTGGCCAGCCCACAATTTATTGATTTCTAAATAAACTAGCTCACTTCCCAGCTACAAATTCAGTTCTAAACTGGTAGTAAAATATAGCAAAAATCATCACTCTGAACTTCTGTCCCTCCTAGGTTTTTGTTACCGGACACAGAGTAATTGCCAGTGACCCATCACTGCTTTATACCCTAATCAATGCAATTAATTATTTTCCTCTCTGCTGTGCTCAAACTTAAGCCATTATTTGGAACCAAGCCTATTATCTACAGCTGCTTCCTAAGCACAATCACTGTTTTCACAAAAGCAACAAGCACCTTCATTATTATTCAAGACTCAACCTTAGGAATGTGATCAATGCTCTTTTACCTCAGGGAAGAAAGTTCTCAGAGCAAAATGTTTGTAGTCAAGGAAGGGAACAGTTCCAAAACTATCAACCACATCCAATTTATCCATCTGCAGCTCAGCAAAGCCTGCAAAACAGAATCCCAAGAGCAATATTTTAACTCAACAAACAGTGGATAAGATCTTCTGCTGTTTTGTCTAACACAGAGTATGACCTTAGTTTTCATTAAACAAGAAACAATAGATAATTACTTGGTTGGCTGCAGAGAAGAGCTGAAGTAAAACACAAAGGCAGGTCCAGACCCTGCTGTTCAGTTGTCTTCTGTTACATAAACATTTCTCATTACTGTCACCATTTAAGAGTTAAAAAAAAAAAAAAAAATGACTTGATTTTCTACAGATAAAATAATTTTGGGGCCTACCATCACGTATCTCTTTCCGGAGTTCGCTCTCCAGGAGCTCCAGCTGTTGACTCTGTTTTCGACTCAGCTCCTTCGATTTGTACCTGGTCACCCCCACAGCGGCTGAGGAGACAGAGAATCAGCATCAAATCGAAATGTTAACTTCAAAAACAAAAGTGAAAAGCAAACCCCCAAACCAGCCTTTATAATTCCTTTAAAAAGAAATGAACCTTGAAAACATTATATGCTGAGTGAAATAAGTCAATCACAAAAGGACAAATATTATATGATCTCACAAATATGAAATACCTAGAGTAGGCAAATAGATTGAAATCAGAATTTAAGAGTGGTCACCAGGGGCAGGAGGGAGAGGAGGAAACAGGAGTTATTTTTTAGGAAGCATTGAGTTTCTGTTTACATGAACAGAAAATTTGGCAAAGGATGTTATGATGTTTGCAAAACACAATTGATGTCATTGATCTCACTGAATTATATACGTGAAACATGTTAAATTGGCAAATGTAGTGCTATCTGTTTTTAGGAAAAAAAGAGAAAGATGACAATGCAAAAAAAATAAAAAAGGAAGGAAAAAAAATAAAGGAGACGCCGCTCCCCCCTCCAAAAAAAAAAAAAAAGCATTTAAGAGGCAGATTTTATAAAAAGGAAAATTCCCAGCGAGGGATCACTCTAAAGAGGAAGACACTAAAATGCAACAGATAAAAATCCACTCCTCTTAAAAGTGGAAACTAAATCAAATAACCTTCACTTGTAACCGAAGATCCCAGCTGGCTGAAAAGTAATGAAACAGCCAAGTTTCTCCACAGCCACAGGCCACTAACATTGTTCCATTCTTTTTTTAATGTTTCTCAACATCCCTGGAGAAATAAAAGTTGAGCCACAAATGGTGGAAAGAAATCACAGACCCAGGGTTAGTTATATAAGCCAAACTTGCATAGGTTGCATGATGGGGGGTCCACAATGAACCCCATATCTGGATCCTGCCTCTTTCTCCACTTTATCTTGCTTTCAACTGTGCTGTAGAGGCAGACATGGAAGGGGCTTGGAGCTCAGGTTCACATCCCTGCTCTGCCATTTACTAGCTGCGGGACCTCGAGTAAGTTCCCCAGCATCTTTGTGCCTTGACTGCCTTCTCTGTAAGAGTGCCTACCTCACTGCAATGGTGAGAGGACTACAAAAAGGAACCTTCAGAAACCATTTAAAACAGTGCTTTTAAAAGAATAAGTACTCAGAGACTGTCAACTATTATTATTACTCCAGAAAATTTCTCCTGGAGATTTTAATAGGAATTACCTGATAAAAGGGCTCTGCTACTAAATCAAACAAACAAACAAAAAAAAACTATTGCCGTCGAGTCGATAGCGACTCTGTAGAACAGAGTAGAACTGCCCTGTATGGTTTCCAAGGCTGTAAATCTTTACAGAAGCAGACTGCCACATCTTTCTTCCGCAGAGAAGCTGGTAGGTTTCAACCACCAACCTTCTGGTTAGCAGCCGAGCGCTTACCCACTGTGTCACCAGGGCTCCTTTGTGAATGATGCTAGAGGAAACAAAACTAAATACATTTCTTCACTGGCAAAGTCCTGCCTGACTGCTAACCAAAAGGTTGGAGATTCAAGTTCACCCCGAAGTGCCTCAAAAGATAGGCCTGGTGATCTACTTCTGAAACATCAGCCATTGAAAACCCTACAGAGTACAGTTCTACTCTGACACACCTGAGGTCGCCACGAGTCAGAATGGACTTGACAGCAATTGGTTAGGTTTCTTCACTGAACCACTTTAGAAAGTCAGCAATTCTAATCATGACATGCATTTGTGCATCTCCATGAAAAGGTGGAGTATGCAGTGATTCCCAAACTTCACTGACCATGGAACCCCTTTTTCCAGGAGCAGACACTGGGACAATGTTCCTCAGGCTGCACCTTGAGCAACAGTGGCTTACTGCATGCAAAGGCAGCTAAAAGGCCACAATCTTAAAGCAGTGAGCTTTTCATGGCTACAGTCTACAGGTGAGGCCATGGTGGGGATGTTTTGCAGGTGGCAGGCTAGGCCAGGTGTGTTTGGTGTTTTCATTAATGATGTGTTTGATGGAATAAAGAGCACAACTACTCATACTGATGATGACCCATGTGGCCCTGGCATCACTGTAAAAAGGGGATGAGAATTTTAATGGGCTTTGCAGATACAAACGAAGCCAAAAGCAAGGTGTCAAATTTAGCCCACTTCACCTTAAAGAGATAACCAACCTCTGTAAACGAAGTGAGGGGAAAGGAGTGGTGAATCACACACAGGTCAGGAAAAGATCAGAGGTTTCTAGTAAGCCACAAAGTGAATCTGAGTCCATGGTGAGGCTGTCATATATAGGGCTGCTTAACAGTGGTGGATTCTCAAAATAGAGTCCAGCATTTAGAATTTACAGATAATCTTCTTACTCAAAGCCAGCATCAGCCAGGACTTCATTAAACTATTAAGCCCAATGGACAACTTGGGGAGAGCATGAAAAAATACCTAAAATAATAATCAAATGGCAAAATATGGCCTCTGCAAAATGAATCCATTTCATTAGGCCAGTTAATCATACACATAAATCTTACCCACACTAGAATGTGAACCACCCAAGGGAAAGGACCAGGCTTTAACTCACCTTTTCTGGCTCCAGAGACTTGCATAGCTACCAGGAACATAACAGGTGCTCAACAAACATCATGTACATGGATGAATGAATGAGGGAGGGAATGAATGTCTGGAAGGAGACATTAGCAACTGCCTCAATTAGCCTAAGATGCTAGAAAGGCAATACCTGTGTTACATCAAGCAATGTGAAATGCTACATTAGTTGGTGGAGAAGAGTCCCTTTTTTTCTAAGAAGGATGAGAAGAAATAGACTTAAAACCAAAAGCAGCTTAGGAACAGAGGTCACAAACTAGATGGTTACAGGGACCAGGTACATATACGAGTTAAGTGGCCTGGATGGAGACAATAGGGAGTGGTGGAGATTGGTGAAAACCTAGTGACACATGACTTGTCTCAAAGGGGTAGCTGCTACTCAGTTCAGCAAACTGATGCTGTGGAAAAATCGGGATCCAGTGTTGCCAGATCTTTCCATTTTTCAAGAGATTTTAAGAATGTGAAGTCACCCAATTTTTAAATGTTGTCAACTACTTCAAAGTTTTAAATAATGCTGTGTGGGCCAAACAGAACACACTGGTCGGCCAGACTGAGTCAGGGGGCAACCACAGTGGGATCACTGTGCTAGAATGAGCCTTGAAATATTGTTGTAGATGGGACAGGTAATACTTCTAAAGTATATTTCTGCCAGGAAAAGCAGAGCTGGGATGGGTTGTTTAGCAAGGTGAAAAGGCAGGATGAGATAATTAAGTTCCTGTGAGTCTAAACTCCCAGAGAAGTCCTGAGGGAATAATCTAAATAGGATATTTATCGTTACAATTCAAAGGAAAGAAAAAGCAAAATGGATGATATTTCTCAAACACCAAGACACCATCTTTCTAATCCAGCCTTTTATTAATGAGGCATCCTTAAAAAATGTTTAGAAAGCTCCCAACACGTACTCATTATTCCATTCCCATAGTTTTGATTTTGGATTTCATCCATTAACACTTTATTGAAGCGAACAGCTCCTAAAAGTGGAAAGTCTGCCTGCCTGAGGAGAGGCTCCAGAGAATAATTTCTCTGACAAAATTAAACAGGGCACTTACCAAAAATGACAATCACTAGCAAGACGGGAAGCACAATCAGAAAGTACCAAGTGGAAGGAACTGATTCCTGCTCAACAAAGAGCTCCAAGTTTCCCAGTTTGACCTAATGGGGCAGAGAATGACATTAGATCCAATCGAGTTGGATACCATATTTATGTACATTTTTTTCCCCCCAAATGGTTTCCCTGAGTTCAAGTCTTGACCCTGGGGCAGATTAGCTGTGTGACTTTGGGCAAATCAAGAACACTCACAGTGCATCAGTTTCCCGATGTATAAATTGAGGTGGGCTGGACTAGACCTATAGAGTTTAAACTTTGACCTTCTTTGCCCTGGGAGATTTAAATTGCAGGAGTGGGGGCAACAGAGAGGTGGTAACCTGTTGGTTGAGTCCCTACGTGGTGCAAATGGTTAAGACGCTCAGCTGCTAACCAAAAGGTTGGTAATTCAAGGCATCTCAGAAGAAAAGCCTGGTGATCTATTTCTGGAAAAAAAGCCAGCCATTGAAAACTCTGTGGAGCATAATTCTACTCTGACACACATGGGGTCACACATGGAGTCAGAGTCAACTTGACGGCAACTGGTTATTGGTTAACCTGTTGTTTGGAAGTACCCACCCTTATTCTAAGGAAACAACTCAACTTTTGCCTCTTCCACATCTCAGGCTTCCTTGGAAGGCCCGTTTTGAATAAAGCATTCTGTGGTGAAAACCAGTTTGTCAACATTGACCGGATAATCCCTAAGGGCGTTTCCCACTTTTAGCATTTTTTGGTTATAAAAATTTCATAAAACTTGTAAAGAGAAAACCTCTCCATCAAGCCTTATTTTCCACAGACATCCACACAAGTATTAAGATGCATTTCTGTCCCTGCAGCCGTGGCTGCTCCTACAGAGACGTGTAGGCAAAGGGCCTGGAAGACAGATCGTGACCCAGACAGCCCAGGTTCTAACACCCAGCTTTGCCATGTGCTCTCCTTACTGCTGTAGGATCTTGAGTCAGTTATTCAACTCTCCAGTCCTCACCTTCCTCATCTCTAAAATGGGACACTGATAGTGCCTGCTTCGTAGGGCTGTAGTGAAGATGAAATGCACTATTTCACTTAACTGGGTTAGCTCATTAGGAGCCCTGGTGATGCAACAGTTATGTACTAGGCTGTTAACTGAAAGGTTAGTGGTTCAAACCCACCCAGCAGAACAACGAAACAGGATCCATGCCTCACACCATACACAAACACGAATTCAAAATGGATTAAGGACCTAAATGTGAAAACTAAAACCATAAAATTCTGCGAAGAAAACACATGGGCAAGGCTGTCGGGCACGTGTCTGATATATTGCTGGAAGATGGGCCCCCTAGGTTGGAAGACACTCAAAACACAGAGTGGCCACAATAACGGACTCGAGCATACCAAAGATGGTGAATATGGTGCAGGACTGGGCAACATTTTGTTCTGTTGTACATGGGGACACCATGAATCAAAGCAGACTCTGTGGCAACTAACAACAACAACGAAAACATTTTTTTAAAACTTATTTTCTTTAGTATATGTCTCTTTTTGTAAGCTCCATAAAGGAAGACATTTTTGTCTGTTTTCTTCTCCACAGTGTTCTTATCAGAGTGTAAGTGTTCAGGAACTATTCCGTGAATGATGAAAAGGTTCTTCTCAACTAACTTGAAAAGTGGTAGTACTTTATAGTTTAATTGTTGCTACTGATTTTATAATTATCATTGCCCCGTTTACCATACAGAGAGAGAAAGGGGGACTTGGCAAGAATAAAGACTTACCTAAGGCCACATAGCTATTAACTGGTACAGCTGGGACATGAACACAGCTCTTTTGTTGGTATTTTTTTCTCTTGTCCTTTATCCAGTTATTTATGACTATAGATCATAAAGCATTTTTTGGCATAGACTGTGTAGAGCCTCATATGGCATGAACATGATAAAGGGTGACTTCTAATAAGTTTCCTTTCCCTATGGTCTTACATCTTTATTGTGGAACATAAATATAACCACGATGGGTCCCTCAAACATGTCTGGAAAAAGATTAATTGTAGCAAGTATGACTTCATGGTAAAGGAAGCAGCCCATGACCCATAGTTTATTTGCTCTCCATAAGAATCTAATACTACTATGAGTACGCCAAAGAGGCCTCCACCTTGGGTCTCTGCTAAGACGTGTCACCTCTGCATTCAGGAAAAGAATGACAGCTCATGACTGAGATTCTGCTTGCAGATGCTACAGTCTAAATGTATGGGTAGAACAAAAGCTATCAAGACTCGTTAGTGTTATAGACAACGGTGTGTTCAGTGCTTTGACATTCTAACAGGCACATGGATGGATTCTGCCAGCAATTTTGGAGGAATTATGCTTGGGCTTGCATTACCAGTTTTGTTTATCTTCTATTTAAAGTGAAGATCCAAAGGTCCATGAAAGATTCCATTCTGACTCCCTGTTTAGGCGAAAAATTACAGATCATCAGGTAAAATAACGGGTGGGACTGTCAGGTGACTTACACGGACTTTCTTGGAAGAGGCGGCAATGCTGTTTGCATCACCAATGCCTTTAATTTTGCAAAGGATGGTGGTGAGATCTTGATTTCTAGTAATATTTTCAAAGTTGCAAGTAAATTGCTCATTTTCCGTATGGAAGAGAGTAATTTCAATGTCTCTCTTGGAAATGTTGAAGTTATCATTTTCTTTCTGTGAAGAACAAAACAAAGATGAAGAAATCAGGGCACGTGTGGAGACTCACGACCATAAGCACACCTTTCCAGTCGAGGAAGGGCACATCCCACCCAAGAAAAGGAAACATACTTGAATTTTTACTTCCAGTTCCCTGTCCACCTCGGATTCTACCCGATACCCAGTAAACCTGGGGTCTTCAAGATACTGCAAGGTCCCACAATCCAAGTAGGTGTCCTGTACTCTTAGCTTCACAGTGACATTTGTACGCAATTTTGAGCTCTTTAAATTGGGGGCTAAAAACCTGCACTGAGTCGCCAGACAATATTCAGACACCTGGGGGAGGAAAAAAAATAAAAGAACATTTAATAACTTCATGAAAGAACTCCAGCTCTGATATTTAAAAGCTAAGTGGCCTCAGTAATTTAATTTCTCTGTGCATTGGTTTTCTCATTTGTAAAATGGGCATAGAAATACTACCTACCTTCCAGCGTTGTGAAGGCTAAGTTTAAAGCGATTTTACATGCAAAAGTGCTTAGATAGTGATGATGGAAGCAGCCAAAAGACTGTGCAATGGCAAAACAGGTGATGCAGGACGAAGTAGGCTAGAGAGAGGGGAAGACTTTGAGCAAAAGAGCCTATGTGTCCTTAAAGCCAGCAAGGCTGAATCCAGGAAAACTACTAGAAGGAAGGAGATGACACTCAGCAAAGGCCAGCTCCTGACCTGCTTGTTGTTGGCTGAGTCACTGTTTGTTGGGGAACCTCCTGCAGAGCTTTAGCAGAAGTCACTAACCACAAGGAAGTAAAGGCTTTGCAGGGGTAACAGAAAATGGGAGAAAACAACAGTAAAAGTGACAACATGACCCCCATGGCTGAAGCGAAGAGAATAAAAACTGGAAACAATGCACAAAGTGTGGACTGCTTTACAGGTTTATTTAAAGAAATACACCAAACAACATACACATTGCCATTTGCGGGTGTACAGAGAGAGCTGGTGGGTAAGGGAGGTTGACAAATGTTTTAAAGGAGAAGTGCAACTACATCTAAAACTCGTGAAAAGAAATTTATCAGACTGGGAGAACTTCTCCTCTTTTTTTGTTTCCCTTAATGCTAGAGTAAATAAAAAAGACGGCAGGAAGAGGAAACAGGTTGAAAAATTTGATGCAAAGAGCTGAGATTGGAATAAGCAAGACCTGGTCTCCACCAGTTGCCATACAGTTGACCCCAAACCATGCGTGTCAGAGTAGATCTGTGTTCTATAGGGTTTTCAATGGCTGGTTTTTCGGAAGTATGTAGATCACCAGGCCTTTCTTCTGAGGCATCTGTGGGTGGACTCGAACCTCCAATCTTTTGTTTAGCAGTTGAGCGCATTAACCATTTGCACCAGCCAAGGACTCCCTGCATTTCTAGCTCATAGTTCTGTCAATATGATGAAAACCACTATTCCCACTGCCTCTACCTTCTCAGCAGCCTCTCAGTCCTGAACGCTTGGCAGGCTGATTTTTAACTGAAACTGCCTTCTAGAAAGATTGTTAGCAACAGGATCACCCTAACCTCATTATCCTCAAGTCTGAAAATTTCCACATTAGTGACCAGCTCCCACCATCTGAAATGTTCTTTTTTCTCTGGTTTCTGAGCAACTTCTCAGTCACCTTCACTGGCCATCCTCTTTTCTTTCACTCTTTAAAAGAAAGCAATTCTGCAAGATTCCATCCTAGGCACTCTTTTCGTCTTCCTTTGTGCTCTCACTCCCACAGTGTCATACCCACTCTCCCTTCAATGATAACATCTACAAAGATAACCCGATCGTCTCTAGCCTCACCATCTCCTCCGCCAGCACTCTAGACCTCCACCACCCATGATCACTCGGTGGACAGCTCAGCCCAGACACCCTGCTGGCCATCTGCATAAGCATCCTAATTGGTCTCCCAGCCTTTTGTAGTTACTGCCTCTCCAAACCATCCTATGCACTACTGCCAGAGTAATAATCAAGTATCCCTATACTCATGTCACTCCCTGCTCAAAGGCCTTCACTGGCTCCCCGTTACCTACAGAACAAAGGGTAGAGTTCTCAGTCTGACACTCTCTTATATGGTCCCATTGCAGTTGTCCAGCCATCCTTCCTTGTCATTCCTGACCTAAGTTTCAACTGAATGAGACTGATGGATGTTACTATCACTGCCTGAGTACCCTGTCCTTTCTACCTGAAATTACCTCCCTCCTTCTACCTGTCTAAATCCTACCCATTTTGCTCCACCTCTGCTGTTATTGTTGTTACCTGCCTTCCAGTCAGCCCCCAACTCATGGTGATCTCATGCACAATGGGACCACACTATTGTGATCCACAGGGTTTTCACTGGCTGATATTTGGAAGTAGATCACCAGGCCTTCTTCCTAGTCTGTCTTAGTCCGGAAACTCTGCTGAAACCTGTTCAGCATCATAGCAACAACAAGCTTCCACTGACAGACTGGTGGTGGCTATGCATAAGGTACATTGGCTGGGACTCGAACCCAGTTGCCCACATGGAAGGAGAGATTCTATCACTAAACCACCTTCCATCCATATTTGATTTCTCTGTCATGTGGGAACCCACAGTGCTTTCTCGGACTCATAGGATTTCTGAGCTGGAAGGGAACCGGAGCACCTGAACTTGATAACATCCCTGTGATGGCGTACTATGCCCTCAACTATCAATCCCAGTGCAGATTTGCCATCTCCCTCCATGAAGGCAGTGACTCTCTTACTTATCTTTGGTCTCAGCACCCAGCAAGATGTTTTGCCCATAGTGGGTGTTCAATAAATTCTACTCAATGGCATTGATTTAAGAACAGCACTGAAGAGGGAGAGCAAATCCACCAATAAACTCAGTCCATGTCTCTGGTCAGAGTCAATCTGTACAAATCACTTAACTGGATGTGTTCACTCTGTGCAGACCCAGCTGTAATCAGACACAACAGGACGCCTGGACCTGGCTCTGAAGTGTGTCAGTAGACAGGCGTGTGTGGGACAGGCATAAGAATGGCGTGTTGGGAGGCTTCCTGTTTCTACACCCTGGGTTCAGACTGATCCTAAGCAGGCACCAGGTCTTCAGCTGCTCTTGGTGGGAAGTGATCAGGCTGGGCCCCAGAGAGGCTGCCTTTACATTTCTCGTTAGGAAAGGGGAGAAAGGGGAAGACAGAACGGCAATGGGCATTCGGGAGGAGTTTAAAAACACGCTTGCGGGTGACAACCTATATCTGAATTTCCTCATCTCCCTTCAAGCTCCTATTGCAGAAGCTTCAAACTAAAGGCGCCTGAGCTGGGTCTCGCTGCCTTTGGTATTACAGCTCTCTGTATCCTGGTTCCAGAAACTTCTCACTGCAGGGATCCTGGATCCAAAGGACTCGCTGGCTCTTCTTCCTTGGTGGTGGTGGTATCTTCTCTTTCCCACCTCTGGGATGGCTCATTTCAAGCCCAGAGGGATGGCAAAACTGACCAATCCCTTTGGTGGGCCACAATTACCATATCACACAGTCCTGCCCGATCACTTGGGTGGGAGTTACAAGACCATGGCTAGAAAGGTCACACACAAAAGTGATCTATCACACCGCAGTGAGGAGGCATGATTGTGACTGTGTTGATGTGAGAACTAGATGAGGGGTGGGGACCAGACCCCCTCCTATGATTTCCACTTTGGGAAGGAGATGAAAGGCAGAGGAGTGAGATCAGAAGGGTCAAGTAGGGCTATAGAGACAATGGCAAGAGAAGGAGAAGAGTAGGAAATGTTTTCTGGGACTTTCAGCAAATTAGTCTCTCTGATCAGCAGCTCTCTCTGTGAAATGGGAACATCACTCCCTACTCCTTCACAGAAATGCTATTCTTATTTCATGCCTTTAGCAGTCACAAGGTAGTTTCACACATATTGATAAACATTGCTCATTCAAGTGACTTGCCATACCTCACACAAGGAGAAAACGCCAGGTCTTTTCACACCAAGTTCATTCCTCTTTCCTCTATGCCACAACTCTCAGTACTCAACTACAAGTAGAAGGTCTTATTATTTCCATTAGAGCACAGATGGTAGGTAGCACACAACAGGTGAAAGTTTACAAAGGCTATAAATAAAAGCTATTCCCCTATATATTTTAGTGTAGTAAAAACAAAATCATCCTTGAAAAGAACCATTATTATAAAGTAGCTAAAGACTTACATTGATGTTTCCTTTTAATTCGTGTGAAATGATTAAGTTGTCAATTACATCAAAGTTTCTGCCCATTATGGTTATATTTTGACCACCACTGCAAGGAAAAAGGCAACAATAGGAGTTTCATAGTAAACACACAGGCATTTTGCATGTATGAACAAAGCTATCAATTTATTCACATTTAATATTAGACTCAGTTACATTTGAGAGCAAAATAAGTAATTTTAATTTCAAATGCAGGATAATTTTAGAAGTCTTTTAAAGATACTGACTACAAATTCATGGCTTTCAAGAAGCATAAATATAAAAATTCAAGTCAGATCCTATTTTAATTCTAGGAAAATGCCCAAATTCTTTTATAGAATTTGAATTTTGTTGTGTCATATTGCCACATATAATCAGATCATCAGCTATATCTTGAAAAGGTTTCACTAAACAGAAATTTTGTTTGATTGCTGTTTAATCTATATGAAGAGGCTTCAATCTAACAATTTTCAAAATCAAACTTTCAACCTACCAATTATATCTTATTTAGGGAGATAGGGAATACTTTGGACAAAATAAAATCGCAAAGGACGTTAAAAGTATAAATCCCTATTTGGTAAACGATACAAGTAACAGCTATATTCTATCTCTCCTAAACCAAGCCAAATGACTTCACATATTCTTCGTGCATAATCATGTATAAGCAAAGCGGTCATTAGATGTGAAACAAACAGCTGTCCACAGCTCTGGCTATCCTCACGCTTCCGTTCATGTAGGTCACCAGACACTCATTCCAGGGGACAGGAGCCTGAATATGTCAGCTCTGTCAGCTGGCCGAGCCCCTGATGACAAGAACAGGAGGTAGGTGTGAGCAGGTCAATTTGTGTAGGGCAAAGGGAAGACCCTGAGCCCTGCAGCCTGACAAACATGTACCTCCAGCCACAAGAGGAAGGGCTGGGATGGCCTCATGCCAACTTGTCGTTATTACTAGCAAACCAAGCCAAGCATGCTCTGCTGATGGCCAGACTGCAGAGATACATTCACATTCAAAGTACGGCGACCCAGGGGAAACCAAGACACAGGCTCAGAAAACAGTTCATTTCTAAAAACCCGTTGCCGTTGAGTTGATTCTGACTCGCAGCGACCTTATAGGACAGAGTAGAACTGCCCCATAGGGTTTCTAAGGAGCAGCTGGTGGATTCCAACTGCTGACCTTCTGGTTAGCAGCTGAACTCTTAACCACTGTGCCACCTGGGCTCCTCAGTTCATTAAGAAGTCTCTTATTTTATGGCAAAGCAGACATTGTCATGGCTAAAAGTACATACTCTGAGCCAGACTCCCTGGAAGCCTCAGGAAAGTTTTTTCACCACTCCAGGCCTCAGTTCCTACATCTGTAAAAGGGGCTAATCATAGTATACCTCTTAGGCTTGTAGTGAGGACTGACCAAGTTAATTGATGTAACTAACACATCTGATGCATGGTAAGTGCCATATCAATATTTGTTTTCATTTATAGGAAGGAATTTATTTACAGGAAGAAGTGAGGTGGGATAGCCGTAGAGTGCCATACTAGAGCCTTGGTTTTGAAATTCCATTTTCCTTATGCCATTTCTCCCTTAATATTTTATTTTTATTCCAATAACTCTCCATTCTCTCCTCCCTGCAGCCCCTGGTAACCACTAATAAACTTTGGTCTCTATGCATTTGCTTATTTTAGATATATAAGTGGGGTTATACAGTATTTGTCCTTTTGTGTGTGGCTTAATGTTTTCCAGATTCATCCATGTGGTAGTATATATCAAAACTTCATTTCTCTTTATGGCTGAATAACAGTCCACTGTATGTTTATATCACATTTTGTTGAGCCATTCATTTGTTGATGGACACTTTGGTGTTTCCACTTTTTGGCTATTGTGAATAGTGCTGCTATGAACACTGGGATATAAGTATCTGTTTGAGTCCCTGCTTTCAATTCTTTCGGGTGTATACCTAGGAGTGGAATTGCTGGATCATGCGGTAATTTTGTTTAACTTTCTGAGGAACTGCAAAACTGTTTTCCAGAGTAGCTGCACCATTTTACATTCCCACCAGAAATGATGAGTGTTCCAGTTTCTCCACATCCTCGCCAACACTGGTTATTTTCCAGTCATTCATTCACTTATTTTAATAATAGCCATCTTAGTGCGTATGAAGTGGCATCTTATTGTGGTTTTGATTTGCATTTCCCTAATGATTAATCCCTTTATCTTAAATAAAAAATATTAGAAGTGATTTTTTTTTTACAAAGCTTCATCTGTAATTTAGAGAGTACTTTGAAATTGAGCTTCATTCTCTGTTAGGTGAAGAAAATATCTTTAGGGTTACATTCCAAAATCTGAATGATATAAATTCAACTAGGGAGAGATCTTTTTTTTTTTTTAATACATTGGATTCATATGGAAGAGTATATTTTGGAATTTCCATCTCTTGCGTCGGGAGCATCCTTTAAATGTAGATACTGCTTGTCTTTTCATTTTCATTATGAAAAGGATTGTATATTTGCACCAGAAACCGAGGCTAAGAATAGCTACTGCAATTGAACGAACATTTTAGCTCTGAGTTTCCTGGCAGCCATGGCAAGAGAAAAACAGGATGTGCTCATAGTGTGGACTGGCATGGACTTTTCTAGAAATAAATACTAAGAGGAACTTTGTGAGAAGAATTTAGATATGACTACTGTATCTATGGTGACCCCATTTGTGTCAGAGTGGATCCGTGCTCCGTAGGGTTTTCAATGATTTTTCAGAAGTAGATCATCAGGCCTTTCTTCTGAGGGGCCTCTCGGTGGACTCGAACCTCCGAGCTTTCGGTTAGCAACTCAGCATGTTAACTGTTTGCACTACCCAGGAACTTGCCATGTGTCAGAAATGACCAAATGGCAACTGGTACTGGTACTATTTTTATATACATTTGAGAGAAATCCATGATCTTTATGCATATGACCCTTTTAACCACATCAAGAGAAAAATATTATGAATCTAGAAAGTACCTGATCCAGGTGGTGGCAGGAAATATTAGGGAACAGTGTGGCAGAGCAATGTATGATAATGATCCCACGGAAAAACAGTTACCACCATCGAACTGGATACACACATCCTTCATTTCCTTTCGGCTTGATGGAAGAGAGAATTTCATATGGGTGTCATTTAGCACTTGGCTAACCTGTATCCTAGAAAGGGGTAGAAAGAGAACTCTGACATGACACAGACACTTAGCACAGTTGATTATCCAAGGTGATATGAATTTCACTTGAATCACAACAGTTCACGAACTATCAAGAAAACAGCTGCAGGCAACTGCTGATTAATCAGGAACTACTTATCCTCCGTGGGCATTATCTGGGGCTGGGTTCCTCTTTATTTCTTTTTAACAATATTTTATTGCATTTTAGGGGAAAATTTGCACAGCAAATTAGGTTTCCCTTTAACAATTTTTATTCAAATTGTTCTGTACCATTGGTTACAATTTTTACAACGTGTCAGCATTCTCCTCATTTCCATTCTCTTTGTTCTGTTTCCATTGATCTAATTTCCCTTCCCTTCCATGCCTTCTCATCTTTGCTTTTGGGTAAATGTTGACCATTTGATCTCATATAGTTAATTGTTTAAGGGAGCACATTACTCGAGGGTGATATCGTTTATTTTATAAGCTAATCTACTCTTTGACTGAAAGGTGACCTGCAGAAATGGCCTCAATTCCAAGTTCAAAGGGTATCTTAGAATGACAGTCAGGGGTTCTTTTAGTCTCTATCAGTTGGTCCAGTAGGTCTGGACTTTTTTAGGAATTTGAGTTTTGTTGTACATTTTTCTCCCATTCTATCTGGGACCTTCTGTTGTGTCCCTGGTCAGAATGGTTGGTAGTAGTAGCCGGCACCATCTAGTTTTTCTGGTCTCAGGCTTGAAGAAGTTGTGGTTCACGTGGGCTATTAGTCCTGTGAACTAGTTTCTTCTTTGAGCCTTTGATTTCCTTTATTCTTGTTTGCTCCATACGAGTAGCGACCAATAGTTGTATCTTAGATGGCTGCTCACAAGCTTTTAAGACCCCAGATGCTACTCACCAAACTTGGATGTAGAACATTATCTTTGTGAACTATGTTATGTTAACGGACTAAACTGTCCCCTGAGACTATGGGCCCATTCCTTTTGACCTAGTAAACAAATCCCGTGTCCTCTTTCTTTTATGCATTTTATCTTGTTATTTGCATTCCCCTTAGAAATACGGAAGGAAGGGGCTGTAACAATTGCCTTTAAGAAGTCGTAGTAGAAAGTAGAACATGGACTGGGTATTAAATGAGATTAAGGAATCACTGCTAATTTTGTTAACTGTGATAATGGCATCATGCTTATCTGTTAGAGATATATACCAAAGAATTTTTGGGTGAAAGAATATGATATTTGGGATATACTCTTAAAAAATTCCAGCTCCGCCGCCCCCCCACCCACCAAAAAAAAATTGAGGATATAGATGAAAGAAGATTGGCAAAAGGTAGATAAGTTTTGAAACTGGTTGACGGGAACAGAACAGCTCATTACACTCTCCTCTCTACCTTTGTATATGTTTGATAATTTTCATAATAAAAAATTTTAAAAGAGAAGTCCTAAAGGACTGGGAAGACAGAACCACCACCAGGCAGGGATGGAAATTTTGCCATTGAAATAGCAGAGAGCTCATGCCAACAGCCCAAGGGTCTAGAATCAACCATTGTCAAAGCGAGCTACCTCCCAGGGAACCTTCAGACCAGAAATTAGCTGGGGCTGTCCTGGCTGCTCGACATCCCCAGGGATTGCCTTTGACGGCCTTCAGAACTCAAGGCAAAGCTTCTTACAACACTCCCTCTGTAACCTGCAGCTGCCTCTGAGCACCACGTCTACAATGACCCTTGAGAGCACAAATCATTATGTCTGGGTTGTACCTGAATAATGTCGGTATAATTATGCTATATGAGAATCTATTATTGCTGTTTAAAGGATATATGCATGATTATTAACTTCAATATTATTCCTGAACCTTATAATAAAGCAAATTCCAGAAACATTTGAATCTGTTTGTATTTATACAACCACAGATTTATATTTTAAGGTCTATAATCAAAGCAAAGTGCTAGGAAATTCATTGTAAAACGGCTGACTATAAAAATTCACGCTTGTTTATAAATTTTGGAAGGAGAGGGATGGAAATGTGGGTCATTCCTCTACTATTCTTGTATTCGTCTCTTCAGAATAATCACTCATTTAAAAAAAAGTGTTAAAAGAGTTTAGGATAATGGCAGGAACTCAGGTGTAGGATTAACTGAGTGTTATGTTTACTGCTTGTGAACTTGGGTTCACCACACAGATGTGGTTCCTGAAATGCTACATGCAGAGAGGCCGCTTAGTCATTTAATTTAATAATTGCAGTATCTCAAGACATATTCAGAATTGAAATGAGAGCATAAAGGCTCAGAAACAGGGTAATGCTCTGAAAAACGACTTCTTTTCCAGTGAAGCTGATTGCTTTTCAGTGAACGCACAGGTGTCGAACTTCACAGATTTTGCTATAAGAAATGAAAGATTTTTTGCAATAAGGTATTTAGCCAGAATAAATGGCACAAAAATACCTATGTCGCGTAAATACAGCCACTAATGCATGCTTGATAATTCCGGTAAATAGTAGAACAGAGGAAAGTCACCGTTGAGTAGCTATTTTCATCAAAATTGCAGCTATCCCAAATTTACTGCTATGAGGGGCATGGGATGGCAGTTATGCACAGCAAATGAGTTAAAACAGAAAATTCAGTAAATAAGCATGACAGATTACAATGCTGTACAAATCTGTTTTAGTAGTTAAAAACCAAAATACCACGCTTCAGCAGATTGTCTTATACGCATTTCTACGATGAGAACAAGCTCCGTATTATTCTTCATGTAGACTGCAACATCTTTTACTTCAAATTAGCCCAAACTTAGAAATGCTAACAAGCAGAAAACTCAAATTGTCTGTTGCATTATTATTATTATATCTCTTTTTTGGGGCGAGAGTGATATGTGCACAAGCATATCAGGGAGAAACTGATTTTTTTTCTCAAAGTTTCACCAAACGGATGAGTTATGAGAAAACAAGTCACAGAAATAATGACGTTCAAATGGCACATTGAGCAGATATTTGTGTTGGAGTCTTTTGTTCTTTTTTTTTTTTTTTTTACTACTAATGTCTTTTATTTAATTATTATTTGAGCCTGAAACCAAACCAATAAAGAGAAGAAGGCTAAACAGAACGAAATTTCCACATGAAATGGATCAAAAAGGTCCCCTGCCCCCCAATTCTTGAAAGAGTTGCCATATTCTTCATAAAATTCAAAGGTACTCAACTATTTTTCTAAGGAGGTCATCTTAAAGATGATGTTTGTTACTCTACATGCTTGATTTTGCTAATGAAAACAAACCAAGACCAAAACAAAACAGCATCTTGTTTGAGATTTTTTGGGTAATATCAGACAGATTTTCTCACAATGAACTTCAAATGTGATGTTTAAATTATTTTACTCATTGGGATTGTGTTATATCAAGTATTCAGAATAATTGGCCCACTTTGGCACATGGAAATAATTTGACTATATAAAGAATATAATCACTGTGATACTCTATTGGCAGAGATTTTAGCTTTTCACATTACCAAGAATAAGTTACTAGATTTGCAACTCACACATCCTTATCACAAGTACTGGTTCCTTTCAGGATCATTGTGATGTTAGATGCCCAGGTAAAGTTTGCTCCTGTAACTATCACGTTACTTTTCCCTAAGGTCGATATTTTCTGTGGCTCAATGGACTTAATGTAGAAGACCTATTGGAAATAAAGATTAAAACACAAGATCAAAGATAAGAAATGGCATCATTCAAAGAAATCTGTTTATGCACTGCAGTTAGAAGAAATCACTGGGAAATTTCAACAGTTTGCAGACAGTGTTTAATGAAATCAATGAATTCAGGGAAGAGTGCTGCAAATTCATGTCTTTCAACATGCGACAGCATGAGGTCAAACCAATTAGTCTTTGTCTCACAAGACAGTTGAAAATGCAGTTGGAGAGTCTGACATTCTATCTGAAGAATAAGATATTACCCAAATCTCAAAAATGCTCACTGCCTTACAGCCTCCACAGGCTCACAATATAAGCAAAATGAAGGAAAAACAAAGGAGTCCATTGACCATAGGCCAACAACAGACTCATCATGAAGTTGAAATAAATGTCATTCCAGATAAATTTAATTCCCAAGAAAGCAGTTGGTATTTTTTGTTTGCTTCAGTTAGGCTACTTGAATCAAGGAGTATACTGCAGGGGAAAAACCCCTTGAGAAATCAACCCGTTCTGTCACCTAGTATCAAGTTGGATGCCCAAACCATTGTGGCCAACTGTTTTCTCCACGGTTTGCAGATATCACAATCTCCTCCTCGGTACACATTGCAGGCTTTATCAGGTCAAGAAAGTTTCCCTTTAAGTCACTTGATATCTGGCCGCTTAATGTAGGCTTATGCCACCTTTCCAGCTGCTACTGAGTCAATTCCAACTCATGGTGACCCCATATGCTACAGAGTAGAACAGCTCCATAGGGTTTTCTTGGCTGTAATCTTTATGCAAGCAGATTGCCAGGCCTTTCTCCCAAACAGCTTCTGGGTGGGTTCAAACCACCAAACTTTAAGGTGGCTGGGTGGTGCAAACAGTTAAATGCTTGATTACTAGTTGAAAGGTTGGTGGTTAGAATCCGCGCAGAGGCACTTCGAAGACAGGCCTGGCAATCTGCATTCAAAAGGTCACAGCCTTCAAAACACTATGGAGCAGTTCTGCTCTGCACATATAAAGCTTCCATGAGTCAGAATTGACTCAATGGCAACAAACAACAACATGCCACCTTTACTTCTCAATTTGCAACGTCTAATGAAATTCCCCTTTCAAAAAAAAACTTACAAAAGCCCTTTATTTGCCAGCAAGAATCACTGTCTCTTATCAAGACAAAACAATCCTGATTTCTTTCACTTTTCTCTTATGGGTGCTATCTTCTATCTCTTTGATCATTTTGTTGTTCTTTTGTAGACCATTTCCAGCAAGTCTGTATTTTGTTCACAATATGGTGACCAAAACAGGATATAATATTCTAAGATTTTGATCAAGATAAAGTACAGCAGACCTGTAGCATGAGTGAATTTCATACTCACACTCTTGATACTTGATAACAACTCCAATGTCCAGAAATGCATATTTATGTAAAACTTGGCTAAACCATACATGCTGAGTGTATCTACTTGGAGGATAAAGTCCAGGAGGCAGTCACTTAGCCACTGAGAGAATTTCAGTGATGTCTAACACCTGCCTAACACCTGCTCCTCCAAGTGACCATGTATTCCCTGATCCCTTGTGTGTGTAACACTCATCTAGACAGCTTTGCCGGGCCATTGGAGCTGCCCATGCTGCCGAAAGGGACGTTTTATCATTCTGCCCCTTGGCAAACACAGGTGCTAGATGGTAGAGCAGTCACAATCACTCATTATCACTATGGACTGGTTTTGCATATTGAGGTAAATTCATCAGTAATGTCATCACAGCAATGATGTAATGTGACAGAGAACTGATTTCAGTAGCAGAATTTATTTTAATCACTTTGTGAAGGACTTTAGCCCTGCATTTATAGAATCACTAAGGGCCCGGAAGGGTCACTTTAATTATTCCGTTATACTTGATTGCCTTTTATGGGAGAAATTATCTGCTAGAGTGCTACTTGGAGTGGGGGGATTAGCAAAGACTTCAAGATAAATCCCTTGCAAGTGTCAAGTGTGTGTTGTATGGCAAAAGGCTTACTCCTTTGCTCTTACGTTGGGATGTAAGTGATCAAGTATTTACTGAACACTACAGGGTCCCTAGGACAGCACTAGCTGTTGTGGGACACCTGATCTAGGTGTGTACCAGATCAGCAGCTGACGAACTACAGCCCGTTGTCCCAATCCAGTCGGCCACCCATTTTTGTATGGCTCCTGAGCAAAGAATGTTTTTACATTTTTGAATAATAGAAAAATATCAAAAGAAGAGTAATATTTCATGATATATGAAAATCAAATTTCAGTGTCACAAAATAAAGTTTTATTGGAAGACAGCCAGGCTCATTCATTTACATATTGTTTCTTGCTGCTTTCACACTACAATGGCAGAGTCGAGTAGCTGCAACAGAGACTTATGGCCCACAAAGCCTAAACTATTTACTGTCTGGCTCTTTATAGGAAAAGTTTGCCAACCCCTGCAGTAGAGGAGGCCACTGTCTTTTTAGGGAGGCAAGATAACTAAAACAACAAAAACAAAACCCCCAAACCAGTCGCCTTCAAGTTGATTCCCACTCCTGGTGACCCCATGTGTGTTAGAGTAGAACTATGCTCCACTGGGTTTTCAGTGGCTGCTATTTTGCAAGTATATCTCCAGGCCTCTCTTCTGAGGCACTTCCGGGTGGACTCAAGCCTCCAACCTTTTGGTTAGTAGCTGAGCACTTAACCATTTGCACCACCCAGGGACTCAGGGAAGCAAGATGGACTGGCTTTTTTTCTAAATAAACCACACTATAGGCTCACTCACACATCTAAATCAACTATGATTCCCAGGTTTCTTTTCTGTCTAGACAGTCCTTCCTGCTTCTTATATTTAAGCCATTAATGTCTGTTCAAGCAAAAATTTTCAAACACGCCAAGCAAAAGCTTCTTCTCTACTCTCAGTAGAGGATAAAGAGAACCTTATAATGAATACAACAAAGATTTTTAAGAGGTTCTATTTTGCTACTTAAACGACTCTACAGACACCATCAGAGGACCTGCTATGTTGCTTTATTAACTTTTTATTTCCCCCGGAGTAGAGACAGGCTCGCTACTTGAAAAGGATTTAATTTAAAAACCTTATTGTTGAAAGTTTCCATCGGCCATGTAGGATGGGATCCAGCCTGACCTATCTCGTGAAAGCAGATGCTTCTAGTCTGCTCTCAAAGAGAATGAGATTAGTTATTCTTTGTTTGCTGGGAGAATCTCTCCTAATCTTAATAAGTGGGTTAAGGAGCTACCAAGAGGATCCCATTAAATAAACAGTACAAGTATTCAAGACAATGGGGGGGGGTGGGGGGGGATGGAGATAGGGCAGAGCTATATGACTACAGCAATCCTTAGAAATATAACGTTTTCTATTCTTGCTGATAAAGATTTAAAAAAAAAAAAACCATTACAGACAAAAAGGCAAAGAACAACCTCCCTACAAATGTTCTACAAAACAGTTTTTTTAGATCTAATTTTGTATTTTAATCAAGAGTGAATTCATGACCTCACATAAGGTAGCAGGTCCCACAAGCTTACATACAGAGGGGTTAATTTAAAAGCTTAATCTAGCTTGATACAAAGAGCCAGTCTCTTGTAGTCCTATAGTGATATTTCCTTCTTATTCTATGTCCAAGGACTTCCATGTATCAAATCAAAATACCATTCAGTGCAACCATCACAGCCCTATGTTGTCCAGCAATTAACCTCAGAATAGTCTACTTCCTGTCAATTATATTTTAAAGACTTAAAAGAGTTATTTTTAAGTGGTTGCACAATTTTGAATTTATTTAATAGGAAACTATGAGCTCTGTGGTCTCTCTTGAGCTTAAATCATTCCCTGTTTTGTGTAAGGAAGCACATTAGAAACTGGTTAATTAGATGATTTTACAAAATACCCAACTATTCTTATTTTTTAAAAACTAAGTCATTAGAAGATGCTGGAAATAGCACACCACTAAGAAATAGTTATCTCTGAAAAGGTCTAAGAGGATTATTCCTGACAGTAAGAATACCTTTTGTGAAATCTGACGTCAATACAATTCAAATTACCATGACATTAATGGAGAAAATACTGCTATGATTGAAAAGAATGTTGGAAAGAGATACATTAGCAAGGCTCAGTTTATTAAGACCAAATTGTATTCTATTAATCTGCTAAAAAAAATCTGAATATAGCAAAGCTTTCTGTAGGCCTGGACCTGAATCAACGCTAAGTGAAATGTCTCTCAGACTTTTACTCATGCAATTAGTTCAAACAGGACTGGATAAAAGTCACATGGATTCAAAACCAGCTGGAAATCTGAAACCAAAAGACATTAGAGAGATGAAAGGTAGCTCAGATAATTAAAGGAAAGTGTCCTGTAGGGCCCTCCAGGGGTGAGTATTTGGTTCAGAATTATTTAACATCTTTATTAATGACTGATACGAAAGTAATGTATTAATGAAATGTATAAGTTGAAAAGGGGCCAATGGTGGTTCAGTTGTAGAACTCTTACCTTACCTTTGGGAGACCCAGGTTCAATTCCTGGCCAATGTACCTCATGCGCAGCTACCATCCGTATTGTCAGTAGAAGCTTCCATGCTGCCACGATGCTGAACAGGTTTCAGCAAAGCTTACAGACTAAGACAGACTAGGAAGAAAGGCCTGGTGATCTACTTCTGAAAACTCAGCCAGTGAAAACCCTATTGATCACAATGGTCTGATCTCATTGTGCACAGGGTTGCCCTGAGTCCAGGGTAACTCGACAGCAGCTAACAACGACAACAACATAAATTGAGAAGAGTGGTAACCAGCACTGGAGATGGGAAAGTGTAAAAGCAGGTGAGATATGGAAAGAAAATAGTAAAATACAATTGTACTGAAGGAAAATTAGACAGTTAAATCGAACCAAAGGTTATCCATCTGATGCTCAGCCCCCAGGAAAATGCCCCTTCACGTGGTACCCTGGGACAGGTCCCAGGGAACTTGGATGTAACTTTCAGTTGGTCCCAGGAACTGTCACAAGTTAGCAATGCTGCCTCAGAAGACTTGGGGACTTCCTGGGAGAAAATAACAGACCAAGGCACTATGCTAAGAGATGAAGGCTCACTTACCTGACATGGGGACTCTCAGGCAGGGCTGACATGGCCAAGGTGGAGCTGCTAAGGCCACTCCATTATCTACTGAGTGTGGCTCCTCAGAGTGGACTGCATTACCAGGATTCCATGACCAAGGAGGGCAGCACTTGCCCTCCAGTACAAGATTCTGATTCCAACTTAAACCCAAACACCCAAAATCCACCACCTCTGTTCAACTTAGACATAAGATTCTTGTTGCTCCAATCTCCTAAGAGCTTCAGCTCCCATCTCAGGCCTCCTCCATGCTCCTCGTCTTGGAGAAGATGGCCAGCCTTGCCTGGGCCCAACTCCTTCACTTTGACCACACCCAACCAATCCCTCTCCTCCCGAGTCTTCTTCGTTGCTAAGACACTCCCCGCCACAGCCTGACCTAGCTGGAAGTCCTGATTCCTGATCACACCCGACACCTCTGGCCCAGATGGGGCAAGCTTTGACATCTTAATGCTAAGAGAAACCAATACAGTTTTAGTCTCTTCCCTTCTGGACTGACTTATGTCATCAACATTATCTGGTTTAACACTTGTTTATATTTAATTTGAGGAGCTCTGGTGGAGCAGTGGTTAACTGATTGACTGCTAACCTAAAGGTCAGAGGTTTGAACCTGCTGGCTACTCCAAAGGAGAAAGATGTGGAAGCCTGCTTCCATAAAGATGTGACTTGATGGCAATGGGTTTGGTTTGTTTTGGTTTGGTTATATTCAATTTAAGTCATATAAGGTATCTGTTGTTGTTGTTAAGTGCCGTTGAGTTGATTTTGACTCCTAGTGACCCCAGTGACAGAGTAGAACTGCCTCATAGGGTCTTCTAGGCTGTATTCTTCATGGGAGCAGACTGCCAGGTCTTCTGGGTTCAAATGACCAACCTTTCAGTTAGCAGTTGAATGCTTAACCATTGTAAATCAGGGCTCCTATATAATGCAGAGTAGTGGTTAAAACTATGGGCCCTGCAGTCAGACTGCCTGGGTTCAAATCTCTTGTCTACCATTCACTACCTACTCACTCTCTCTAAGCCAAAATTTATTTGCCTATAAATGGAGAAAACAGGGGTATTATGAAGCTTACCTATAGTGATTGATACTCTGAGCCTAGGACATATCACATGCTCAACAAGTATTAGTTACAAGTATTCAATTAGTGCATTATGGTATTCTTTCTTGTTATTTTTCTGTTAGGTACATTTAACTGCTTCATGAAAATGAATCTTACTTCCTCCAAAATATTCTAGTTCTACAGCGTAAGCTCCACAAGGGTTTACATTTTGCCTATCTGTCTAGCACATAGTAGGTGCCCAAGAAACACTTTTTAAGTGAATGAATGAACGAACAATTGGAAGTGAATCCCACAGCATCTAACACACAGAAGGTACTCAACAAGGTATATATTAAATTTAATTTCACTTTTGACAGCAAGATCCTTGAAAGAGTTCATTAGGATTGCCTAGGAGAAATTAAAATGTCCACTCAAAAAGTGATAGAGGAAGAGAAGAGAAAGTGCAAGGAAGAGAAAGAAAGAACAGTTTGTAAATTGCTAAGAGCAGGAGATATGCCTTTATATGTTTTATTAATGCCCTATAGCGATAAGCATATTGTGAAGAATAACAAAGAACAAATATTGCAACAACATCATATCAGATCTTCACAACCTTTTCTTGAGAACAGAAAAGACAGGGGAGCCACCTCTGCTCTCATCGGATGAAGGCACCAGATATAAGATTGCTAAGAAAAGGAAGGAAAAGTGGTTGGGGCTGGAAGGCAGGGCCAATGGTTCTTGACATGGTTTCACCTATTAAACATGAAGACTTCCCAAAAGGGGGGAGTAGGGGAAGGCAGAGGAGAGGAGGACAGAGAGAGACTGGCCTTTATAGCTGAAATACTTATCCAAAGATCAAACACTGGTTTTTTAGTTAGTTTTGGTGATAGTTTTCCTTAATGCAGCCCCTCTAGTAAATGACAGCACACATTTTTGGGTCAGGGTGCAGGAATGGACCATAGAGTTACATAATTGTGAGGATAACTGGCCCAAACTTGGGTTGAACCAGGAACCTTACCTCATAAATACCATGGCCTTGGATGAGCAAATTCATACATTAAAAAAAAAAAAAAAAAAAATTCTTAAATGGCATTCCATTGCCACTGAATAATAAATTCAGAACTCCTAAGGCTGGCATGTAAGGCCCTACGCATATGGGCTCCCATAGTTCCCTGCACCCCCTGCTCCAGATAAATTGAATTACTGGGGGTTTCCTGTAATGTGTGCTCTGGAATTTCCTTCCTCCTCACCCATTACACTTTTGCTTATGCTAGTCCCTCTGCTTAGAATACTCCTTCCTCCAACTCTATATGTCTGGATGCTTGTTCTTCCTCAAAGGTTGGCTGAAACTCCATCAATCAATCCATCCATTAATCAAAAACTTAACCAACTACACTGATTGTTTTTAACTGCTAGGCAGTGGGCTTAGACATATAGGGATGACTAAGACAAGGCCTGGGGCACAGACAGGCTCTCAGGGTTTTTATACTTCCTGGTACTTTTCCTACGCTAACATTTTTTATCTTGTTACTTATATACTTGTATATAAGATTCTTGAGACTGATGGTAAGAGATATGCCTGATTCATTCATGCATCCTTTTCATGGTATCCAGCTCAGTGTAACAGCATCTAGTAGGTGCTCGACAAATGCCTCTAGGAAGAATAAACCCAAGCTCAGCATCATTGCTGTCTAGGACTATGTCTGCAACATTCACATCTCCTGTCCCTGGTGCCTGGCCATAGGAAGCACACAATACACAGACATGAAAGCAAAGCTTCCCATGGCTTCTCTTCTAGGAAAAGAGTTGCAGAGAGTTTGGGTGCTTCATTCAAGGCCAACATGAGGACCAAAACTAGAAGCCCAAATGTTACACATTCTACATGATAATGAAAGACAGCAGTGTTTCACAGAGCACAAGACACCCCTGCGGTGACAAAAAACGCTCTATTCTCTATCAACCAAAATTGAGATTTCGTTCTGATGAGTCATGTATTTAAAGAAAAAAATCCCAGCATCAACAAAATGTCTTTCTCCAAATGAAGGAGGGTAATCCACAGAGAAGCACCAAAGACAGATCTGGGCTTTTGTTGATTTGCAGCCTCCTCCTGCTCTCTTGATGACCCCAGTTCTTTTAACCCACAGAAGTGTCAGAGTTCAAAAGAAGCAGGAAGGCACAGCACAGGAAACCCAGGGTACAGTGACTGTATAATTTTTTTTTCTTTAAAATAAGTTTAAAAGTGAATGCCTGGAACACTACTCAGCAATATAAAAAGAACAAACTATTGATACACACAACCTGGATGAATCTCCTGGAATTATGCTGAGTGAAAAAATCCAGTCCCAAAAGTGTACATATTGTCTGAATCCATTTATATAAAAATCTTAAAATGATAAAATTATAGAAACAGAGAAGAGATTTAGTGGTTGCCAGGGGTTAAGGAGGAGGTAGGGGGCAGGAGGGAAGTAGGTTCGACTACAAAAGGGTAACTTGAGGGATCCTTGTGTTGAAGGAAATGTTCTGTATCTTGACTATGTCAATGTCAATATCTGGGTTGTGATATTGTTTTATAGTTTTACAAGATGTTACCATTGGCGGAAACTCTCTGTATTACTTCTTACAACTGCATGGGAACCTACAATTGTCTCAAAATAAAAAGTATAATAATAAGAAAAACTATTACCTCCTTGATCCAAGTCCCTGTCACTGTGTCTTAGTTTTATAAACCAGTGGGAAGAGAAAAGTAGTCCATCACTTCATAAAACCTCAAAGACTTTTAATGTCCAGAAATATTTGCACACCAAGCTTTCCTAATGCCTTTAATTAACTTCATAATTCATTTTGATTCACATGCACTCCACCTTTTACTTAATTCACTTAAAGTTACTGTCAACCTTTTGGTAATTATTAAAAATGTGCCACTTATTGGCACTTGACCTTTAAATAGCAGCAAATGGATAAATTAAGGCCACAGATAACTCATGAAATAGAAAATGGAGGGTTTTTTTTTGTTTTAATAAGCTGTTGTTTTTAATTTGTTTGCTCTCACCAGACCCCAAGGTTAACGAGAACAAGAACTCATCCTTTTGTTGTTTTTTCACCACATAGTAGATGCTCAATGAATTCCTGTCACTGAGTGAAGCCATCGCTTATGTGCTCTCTAAGCAGAGCCACTTATACTCTGTCCAGAAATTTACATTGTCATACCCCCATCTTCTGAAACATATCTATCAGTTGAGCGTGGTGATTTACCATGAAGAAAATAAGAGGAATTTCCATGGAAATTCCATGGGGCAATAACCATTTTTGAGAAGGAGAAAGAGACGTATATAGTGTATGACAACCTTGTTTCAGCACCCTCAACTACTGGTTAGGTCATCTCTACAAAGTAAAGAAAAAAATCAAATACAAGTTAGTTTTTACACTTTGCATAGATACCCACCCCACAACTCCCATAAATATAATCATAACATGTGGTTTGAACTGAAATCCCCTCAGTGCTGTTTGCTTCACTTCCTTCTCACTCTCCTAAAGCAAGCCACAAAGTCACCTTTAAAATTTTACTTCTACCAGAAGAACATCATTTTTCATAATTACAGGGTTTTAATTTCTTTTATGTGAGCGCGCAGTCTTTGATGTATTGAGCCAATTAACCGAAACTTGGTTAAACACCAAAGATAAAAAAGGGAATTTTAGTAGAAAGTAAAATCAGGAATGTTTTTTAAGGAACTCAAGTAGTAGGAGTTGTTAGAGTCGTTTAAAAGGGGATTTTCCCATTATCAGCACAAACATGGGGTCCGACCTGTAAGCTCTCGTTGGTTCTGCTAGTCTTATTCCCCTTGAATCTTCCTCCTCCTGATATCTTGGATGGTAGCCATTTCTCAACAGCAACTGGACACAGTTTCTGAAATGCAAATCACCCCTTCAGCATCCAGAAATGAGTGGGAATTTCAAAGTTTGAAATAAACACAAAAGACAGGCTGGGGCTGGATGATCACATACATTTATTTTTGGTTAAACCTTGTAATACCAGAGATGCCACTTTACCTGGTTTCTCTTGTAATCTGGACGGTCACAAACTGTGAAGGGGTGGATACACTTTCTCTCATGGTTACACCAAGCACAGCCAGTTCCAATACATACTGGGCATCTGGCAACATGGAAAACCAACTTAATTTTTAGGAAAATGCTCCTATCTTAGAATTCTCCTTCTGTGACATGGCGTGCAAGCATTTAAGAAAACAAATAAAAATCCCTGGACAGACTGTGGAAGAGGATAGTCCTTTGAGGCTGAGGGCAGAGCACCGACTTTGTGCCCTGCTCTGGGCAGCCTTCAGGGTGGATGGACCATAATGACACCTGCAGGAGTGTTGTCATGGAAACCTGAAGCTGGGGTCACAGTAGATAACAGGAACCGATGGAACCTGTTTCTGAGGAACCTGTTTCTGACTCGTTCTGTTATTTGTCTACCCTCAGGTAAGTTTCCACCTGGACCGATCTGCCCCCCTCCCCACTTCTCTCTCCCTCCCCTCCCAGATCAGCAAGCCCTCCTCATTTGAGCAGCCGTAACACTATCAACCGCCTGGAAAATGTGAGACAAGTGGTACCTGGCAAGGAGAGGGAACGGGAGCCAGTGTTTGCTTTTTAATCAAATTAAGGAAGAACTATGTCTACTAATCAAATAATCTATCATGCATGATAACAGTGGAGGACTTGAAAAGCACTTATTAGAATAATCAGAGTTAAAGAAGGAACGAACGGGACAAATAGAAAGCAAGGTTGGTCTGGAAACACAGACTAAGGAGGCCAGGGGAGGCCTCTCCTGGGAGCAGCGTGGCGAGACACTAGGGCAGGGAGAGAGAACATGGTTCATATTTTATATATTCTCCAAGAAATGCGGAAGCTTTCAGAGATTCTGGCCTACAGAAACTTCAGTTCTGATCTGAGGAAAAACGGGGATTCGCTCTGTGTTTACCTGACCACTTAGGTGAGCTCCAAGCAGGTCTGTGATTTGCATTCTTATCGCTGCCCCTCAGGTGTGATTGCAATACTAAGTGCTTTGCTAAGCAGTTACCTAATGGAACAGGCATTCACCCTCAGGGGTGGGCGGTGGGGTGGTTAGGTCTGGATTCTGGTTCTTAATTACCTAGTCGAGGGACCCAGGGCAACTCGCTTCTTTTGTGAGGCCTCTAAAACCAGGGATTAGGTGAGCTACATTATCTTTACATTCTCATTAAGCTATAAATTCTATTTAATGGCCCAATTTTTTTTTTTCTATTTTCATAGACTTTTGTGGCTTTCTGTATCAACTTTTGTATTTCCCTCCCTAAATTCATTCCATTTATTAGAAATAACTGAACCCAGATTTGAACTGTTCCTCTTTCAAAGTGCCTCAATGGAAATGATGAGTTCTAGGGGTTCCTGTGCTAATAGTTGTGGAGTGGTCTCCCAACTCAGTTTAGAGTTTGAATTCATTTTCCTCAGAGAAACAATGGTTCCCAACCAAACCAAACCAGTTGCCTTCAAATTGATTCCAACTCATAATGACCCCATGTGGGTCAGAGTACAACTTCGATCCATAGGGTTTTCAAAGGATGATTTTTTCAAAATTAGATCACCAGGCCTTTCTTCCAAGGTGCCTCTGGATGGACTTGAACCTCCAACCTTCCCATTAGCAGACAAGTGCGTTAACTGTTTGCAAAACCCAGGGACTACAATGGCTCCCAGGTTAGGCCAAAAGAAGCCCTCATTTGGTATCCATTTAGTGGGTCAATCATATCACTGAATTGTAGTCACTAATAATATGTACAGCTTCCCATTGTTTCTATGGAGACCTCCATCCCAACTTCCAACTGGGAAATTAGGAATCTGGGAATCATATTTCCTTTGTCTTTTCTCTGCTTTAGAAGAAAAGAGTGGGGTGGGACCCGAACTCAGTGGGTACATGAACCTAAGGAGCCAAAGATGGTAAGAGGCAGGGAGAATGAACATGTTCTTTTGGTGAAAGAGATTTCATCTTGTCTTTCTTCTTGAGTATGACTTCCCCTTACCTCACGCTCATTCCTTTTCCCTTTACCCAAACTCCCAAAGCCTTTCTGGTCAGGGGAGAACCTAGAAGCACCCTTCTACTGTACTTCAAGGCTGCCTCTTGGTCTCAAGGAAAATATATTTCCCTGTTGGTACAAACACTTAAACACAGTTGTTCACCCCTTGGCTGCTCCATCTCACCTGAATGACACTGAGTGTCATGGATTGAATTGTGTCTCCCCCAAAAATGTGTGTATCAGTTTGGCTGGGCCATGATTCCCGGTATTGTGTGGTTGTCCTCGATTTTGTGATCATAATTTTATGTTAAAGAGGATTAAGGTGGGATTATAACACCCTTACTCAGGTCATATCCCTGATCCAACGTAAAGGGAGTTTCCCTGGGGTGTGGCCTGCACAACCTTTTATCTTACAAGAGATAAAAGGAAAGGGAAGCAAGCAGAGAGTGGGGGACCTCATACCACCAAGAAAGCAGCACCAGGAGCAGAGCGCGTCCTTTGGACCTGAGGTTCCTGTGCTGAGATGCTCCCAGACCAAGGGAAGACTGATGACAAGGACCTTCCTCCAGAGCCGATGGAGACAGAAAGCCTTCCCCTGGAGCTGACACCTTGAATTTGGACTTGTAGCCTACTGGACTGTGAGAGAATAAATTTCTCTTTGTTAAAGCCATCCACTTGTGATCTTTCTGTTATAGTAGCACTAGATGACTAAGACACTGAGCTTATCAAATCAGTGGCTCTCCTATCTCCAGTTAGGCCATGCTCCAAAAGGTACTTTGGAAAGTTCTACTCCACAAAAGTGTTCATTAGGAAATTGAGGTGCAAAACAAATAAATAAATTAAAACCAGTGAGAAAGTATTTAAATTTCAAATAAAATCTTACTCTCTTAATGATGAGCAGTTGGTGAAGTTGAATCTCTCTGATAAATTCCAAGCACCAAAGGAGAACATCACATTGACAACTAAAACATCTGGAGGGAAGGGAAAAAAAGAGTCATTTATGGTGGATTCCTGCTATAGTCAAGCATAGCTGTAAATGCAAAAAATAAATATTTTTGCCTCCTCTGCACGGAGGGTGGGGGGTGCACCAGCTGTTCTCTAACATTTCAATCAGTATGTGGTTCCTTCCCCACGGGCCATTCGCACCAGGCAGCCAAAGTGCACAGCACAAGCTTCCAAACAGACCCGAACTCAACTCGTGTTCCACGCCTCCCATGGATAATCACTAGGAAAAAGCCATTTTACAGTCCATTTACATCTCATATTCTCTCTGGGATCACTATCGCAGCTTGTAATTGGCCGTGGCATAAGACTAAAACAAGTCACGGAGCAAGAAGTGCCTAGAACATGATAACCAGAATGCTAGGAAGGAAATACTGCACCTTCAGAAAAATCTGCACTACAAATATTTACCTAACAAACTCTAAAGTGTGGTTCCCCTGGGCTGGGATCCCTAATCTTCTTTGAGTCAACTCTTGACAAACATATGATGAATGTTTTCTTATTTGCTTTTGAAAACCTACCCATTGGTTAGAAAACCCCAAAAGAATAAAGCAAACAAAGAAGAAAACCTATGTTACATTAGCATTAGAGAGATGTAATATTTCCTGTATCTCCTTTAACTTCTATACTTTATCCAAAGCAGTGATTTCCCAACCCAGTTATCTATCAGAATTATGTGAGAAAAATTATGAAAATACAAATCCCAGGGCCACGCCCTTAGAGATTCTGATTTAATAGGCCTGAGATAGACCTGGGAATGTAGTTTGTAAAGCTCCCCAGATAATGACTGTGTAATCGCCAGGTTTGGGCACCACAGCCTGGAGCATCACCTTTTAAGCCCTATTCTGTCCAGGCGCCAGTGTAATCCGTGATGAAGTTTTCACTGTCACCCATTTTGGTGTTTAAATCTTCTTTCTTTTATGAATGAATGGGGATAGCAGATGGAACTGTCTTTAAAGTCTTTATCTGACAAAATAAGAAGTTGGCCAGACTTTGCTGGCACCCCTAATTTTCTTGCTATAAATTAATTAGTGTGCGGTTCTAAAGTCTGAAAACCCCGACTTTAAAGGGGCTGCTCCACAGTGATAAAATTTACTCTGAAAGCAAGAATGCCACAGAAAATTCTGCTCACATAAAGTGGGTATATGTGAAATGATAATCCTCCGTTCAAAAGACAAGGAGGTTCAGAAGATTTGACACGACCTCTTAGCAACAGCATTTCAACAGACACTTGAGAAATGTTAGTAGAATGAACATACAGACAGTAAGTACTGAGGTACTCCCAAAGGAAATACATTTCAGTGGAATCTACAAGTGTTCAGTGATAAAGACTAGCAAGAGTTGTACTTTTCTGAGCATCATCTATACACAAAACAAGATTTGGAAATATCACAAGGAAATGAATACTCATGATCTCTGCTCTAGAAGCGTTTCCAGTTATGCTGGGAGAGACAAAATAACTGAGGTGAAAAAACACAACAGTGACATCACAGTTAAGAAAACACCATATGATGGGTTTGAGCTTCATGGAGTATCAGAGTACCAAGTTGGCGGTATGTGTGGGGGGCCAAGGAGGTGCTAGAATGACTGGGACAGCAGGAGCAGAATCTGGCAAGACTGTACGGAAGAGGTGACTTTCTTCCAATGTTTCAAAGCAGAAGGGCAACAGGATTTGGTGAAAGGGGTGGGGTCACTCTAGACCTGAGGAAGTCCATGGACAAAGGTTTGACAATGGCTGCTGGTGGGCTGAGTACAAGAGGTGGGGAGTGAGTTTGTTTGCCTGCTTGGGATACGCAAGGTATTCAGAAAAGGGCAGGCAAAGAGTTGGGTGCAACTGATAGAAGCTCTAAAAGCAACTGTTACAGATTGAATTGTGTTCCCCTAAAATATGTGTTGAAATCCCATAAGTATGCCCCTGTTTGAAAATGTTTTTTTTTGTTATGTTAATTAGGTCATACCCGAATGTGGTGTTGGTTCTAAATCTAATTACTTCTGACTTACAAAAAGAGCAGAATGGACAAAGATACACCCATAGGGGGAAGACAGATGCCACATGAAGATCGTCTACAAGCAAAAGAACACCAGCAGTCACCAGAAACTAGGAGAGAGGCCCAGAGAAGGAAGTGACATGGCCGAGACCTTGGACTTTCAGCCTCTGGAACTGTGAGAAAATAAATTTTTGTTATTTAAAGCCACCCACTTTTGCTATTTCTGTTATGGCAACACTAGGTAACTAAGACAGCAACCAACTAGCTTTATAGGGTGACCTCAAATACTTCAGGCTATTTTATAGGTGAGCAAGATTTGTGTTTTGATGACTAAAATTAACTGCATAGTTATGGACAAATTAAAATGGAAAATTGAGGTAATTTTCCAAACAATTCAGACCCAAACAGCCAATCTGAGCCCTGTGGCTGAGAGGCATTTTTTCAGCTCGGGTCTCTGGAATGGTGCATCAAACTCCCTTTTGAGAGGTTTAGGGTTTACTGGGTAACTCAGCTCTCTCCACAAAACGCAGCTCCATTATGATCATCGCTCATTCTACGAGGACTGTACCATGAACGTTATCTCCATTTCTAGCCTGTATCCCCCAACCAAACCAAACCTGTTGCTGTCCAGTCAATTCTGACTCATACTGACCCCAGCGGTTTCCAAGGATGTAATCTTTACGGAAGCAGATTGTCACATCTTTTATCCATGGAGTGGCTGGTGGGTTCAAACCACTGACCTTTAAGTTATAGCCTAGCACTTAACCACTGCGCCACCAGGGTCCTGTATCCCCCAAAGGTATTCAGTGAATCCTCAGTTCTGCCCATGGTACCTTCTAAACATCTCTTGAATCCATCCACTTCTCTCCAGCCCTCTGGCATACTCCAGCTCTGACATTCACCCTCACCTGGATCACTGCAACTGCTTTCCTTCGACCCGATCTTTCCAGAACTCACTCTTACTCTCCACCAACCCATTCTCCACCTGAGGCCACACATTCATTCAACAAAATTAACTGACTGCAAATGGCTACTCTGTGCCAGGCACTGTTCGAAGCACAGCAGTGACGATGTCCTTACAGAGTCCCTGCCCTCATGGCACTTACATTCTATTAGGAGAGACAAGGCACAATTGCACCTTTCTACAATGCACATTTGACGGTGGCAACCTCCAGCTTTAAACCTTTCTGTGTCTCATCACAGCTCACAGGATAAAGTCCACGGCTCATTCATAAGGCCTTTCAACGTCCCCTGGCTACCTTCTTGGGTATCCATTTTCTATCAATCTTCTGAGCTATCCATACTTCATTTGCCTTAGCCATACAGAACTTCTTATTGTTCCTCAAACAAAGCTTTTTCTCACCTCTGGTCCTTACAAAAGTGTTCTCTGCTTGGAATACTCTTCCCCCTCCTTTTTGCCTAGCTCAACCCTACTCATCCTTCAGTTTTGTTTAGACATCACTTCCTTCAGGAAGTGTCCCTTGATCCCTCACCCACCCTCCAAGTCAACTCACCACCCAGCCCTTCTCATGTGGCTTCCCATGGTAGTCCATGTTCCTTGCATTTACACACTGCACTGTAAAGGCCTATTTACTTGTCTCTACCCTCAAAAAACTGTAAGTAGTGTAAGCAAGGACCAGGTCTGTCTTTTTTGTCATCCCTAGCCCCTAGCACAGTGCCTGGCACATCAGAAAAAACAAAACAAACCCATTGCCTTTGAGTCGATTCTGACTCATAGCGACCCTATAGGACAGAGTAGAACTGCCCCATAGGGTTTCCAAGGAGTGGCTGGTGGATTCAAACTGCCGACCTTTTGG
>NW_004444055.1:8185051-8222112 GCF_000243295.1 Trichechus manatus latirostris | reverse complement strand
GGATTCAAACTGCCGACCTTTTGGTTAGCAGCCACGCTCTTAATCGCTGACCCACCAGGGCACATAGTAGATGTGCAATTGTTATAGACTGAATTGTATTCCCCAAAAAGATATGTTGAAGTCCTAGCCCCTGGTACCTGTGAACATGACTTTGTTTGGAAATAGGGTCTTTGAAGATGTTATCAGTTAACATGAGGTCCTAATACAATATGACCAGTGTCCTTATAAAAGAGGAAAGGAGACACAGAGACACATAGAGGGAAGATGGCCGTGTGACAACGAGGGCAGAGACTGGAGCTGCAAGGCAAGGAATGACAAGGACCACTGGCCATCCCCAGAATCTAGGTAGGCAGAGAGTAAGACTACAGGGTGTGTGATGGTTAATTTTATGCGTCAACATGGCTTGGCTATGGTGTCCAGTTGTTTAGCCAAACACTAGTCTGGTTGCTGTTATGGAGTAGTTACATGTGATTAAATCAGTTGGTCTTAAATAAAGCAGATTACCTTTCATAATGTGGGTGGGTCTCAGTCAATCAGTTGAAAACCTTAAGAACTAAAAGGGAGTTTCGCTAGGATGTATTCTGCCTCCAGACTATAAACAGATATTTTGGCAGAACTTATTGTTCACTCTTCCCTCACCTGACCTATGAATTTTGAACTTGCCAGCCCCCCTCACAATTGCATGAGCCAGTTCTTTAAAGTAAATCAATAACTCTCTAGATACAGATACACATACAGATATAGATATCTCACTGGCTCTGTTTCTCCAGAGAACGCTGAGTAACACAGGGTGGAACTATTCAAATTCCCTGTTATTTAATGTGCTTCCTGGGCAATCTGACCTCAGGAGGTTCTCTTGCCTTCTTCACTTAATAACAACAACAAAATAGAAAAGTGTACACATGCCTTTGTAGGTTGCTCTGGTTGGGATGCTACAGACGCAGGTCTGGTTTTTCTGACTTTTACTCTTGCACAGATCCTTCTTGGTGTCGGCATTATTCACCACACACACTGAATGTCTTGGAGAAAAGTTTCCAACCACAGTCACAACAGTCTGTACAGGGAAGAAGGAGATACAGAAAACAAACCACGGTTTTTTCATCATTTCCATTCACTGTAAGCCTTTGGTGAACTCACCCTTTGACCTGCCATCAGAAGGAAAATTTCTCAGAGAGCATATTGGCAATTTGGTTTGCTCTTCGATGAGTCACATATTCATATTCTTTGACCATTTTTCTGCTTTGTGTATTTTTCTTACCAATGTTTAAGAGCTCTCTGTATAGTGTAGCTATTAATCCTTATCTATCATGTGTGTGACACATATTTTCTCCTAATCTACTTCGAACTTTTGTTTGTGGTATCTTTTATCCTACAAAATGTGTTTTTAGGTAATCAGATACAGAGTTTCCTATCTTGGTTACAAAGTTTTCTCCAAACTCTAGATTATAGACAAATATAAAATTGTGCTGCCATCTTTACTGTTTTATTTTTTAAACATGTATCTTTCATCCATCTGGAATTTATTTTTATATACAGTTGGAGATATGGGTCCAATTTTATTTTTATACAGATGGTTAATCAGCTATGTTATAACCATTTACGTTAATAAAACAAAAAACAAAAAAACTCTCTCCCACTGAACTGCAATACCTCTTTTTCCATATATTAAATTACCACATAACTGGACTGTATTTCTAGACTCTGCTGTATTCTAATTATCTATAGATCTACTTCTATTCCAATGTCATCAGTTTTTACTATTGTGACTTTAAGTGTATTTAACATCTGAAAAGGCAAATTTCTGCTTATGTATTTTTATTTTCATAATTTTCTTAGCAGGCATTTAGTCTTCCATATAAAATTTAAGATAATTTTATCCAAAGGAGACTAGGAGTCTAATTGGAATTGCACCAAATGTATAATTTAGGAGAATGTATATATTTATAATATTAAGTCTTCCCATCCAAAGACACGATTTTGTAATTTTTTTCCTTTTTTTAAATTTTAGTAATATATTTTATTTAACCAAATATATCCAAAATATTATCATTTCAATATGTACTCAATATAAAAATTAAGATAGTTTAGATTCTTTTTTTGGGGGCGGGGAGAAGAGTACTATGTCTTCGAAATCTGGTGTGTATTTTACACTTACACTGTTATTGTTGTTGGCTGCCATCGAGTTGATTCCGACTGATAGTGACACCATGTGACAGAGGAGAAGCACCCCATAAGGTTTCCTAGGCTGTGATCTTTACAGGAGTAGATTGCCAAGCCTTTTCTCCCTTGGAGCGGCTAGGTGGGTTCAAACCACTGACCTTTTAGCTAGCAGCCAAGTGACTGCTTAACCACTGTGCCACCAGGGCATAAATTTTTTTCTTTGATCCAGAGTTTAGTTAAGAGGGTGTACCTTAATTTCCCAGTTGTTATGATACATTTGATTTGTCAACTCTTTCTTTTTTTATTTCTGTTATTAGATTACAGTCAAAGAAGATAGTCTGTGAAATTCTCTACTTTTAAATCTAGTTAAGGTTTTTTTTGGGGTCAACATATAACCAGGTTTTTTTTTTTTTAGGGGAGATGTTATGTGTATGTGTGTACACACACACACACACACACACACACACACACACACACACACACACACACTACTCAAAAGGACAAAAGAAGAAAATCTTGGCATATCCCCAAAGCAACCTTTTCCCAAATGAATTATCCTAAAGAACCAGGCAGTTAGGTCTCCTGAAGAAAAGGAAACTTAAAGGAATTAATATGTCAATGGTAGACCCTTTTTGCATCAGGTACATGAAGGGGATCTGGTGGGACGGTGGGCTACATATTAGGAAGTTGGGAGTGGAGCAAGAGGCAACCTTACCACCAGCTATGAAGAGCTATGGTCCCAGACATCCCGGGAGGTGTCTATCTTGTGTCATACTCTGGCCTCTGTCCAAACTTCCTACCCTGCCATCCAAGATTCTGCTTTCTCCCTGGTCCTCTAATAAGCCTGACGAGTCTATTCCAGTCCCTAGAGGTCACCCCCACCTTTCCACTTTGTCAATTCTTCTTCTGGGCTGCAGAATCATGTTAGAAGAAGCCAATTCTTTCAGCCCAACTTGAACTAGACTATAATCCAGCCATCCCTAGGGGATTTGAGCATGATAATGAACCCCAAACCATTCCCACTAACTCATCTTCAACATATGGCTAAACTCTCATCTATGCTGACTTCTTCTTCCCAGCATTTATATCTACACCACACATCTTAGCACATGATTACATCCCATATTATCATGTATACCTATATATCTTAAATTTAATCCATTGCTCAAACATTATAACAAAAAGTATCAGAAATATTTTTAAAAATTCTGTTTCCAGCATTTTAAATTTTCCAATTTCCTTCCAGTTATCACATATACTAAATATATATATATATAATTTTTAGATAGCTATAATTCTTACATTTATTTATTCCATTAATATTTATTGAGCTCCTAACATGTGCCAGGTGCCACACAAGGTGCTGAATACACAAATGAGCCAAACAGCTATAGTCCTTGAACCTCAAAGAGCTTATAGTCTAGTGGAAGTACGGAAAATTCCACTAGACCGAAACTGCAGGGTCACGCAGTAGTTCAGCAAGAGATGATGGAAGCCTAGGCTTAGATGGTACAATGGAAATGGGAAGAATTGGACAGATTTAAGGTATCCTGTAGAGGTAGCATGAGGGGTTTGGAAGTGGGGAATGTGGAGATGGAGGATTTTGGTGAGCAAATGCATATAGATGCAGGTACCATATACTGAGATGGGACACACTGAGGGAAGCGGCAGATTTTGGGTGGAAAATTCAAGATTTTCAGTTTTGAATGTGTTAATTCAAGATACCTGCATGATAATCTAGAGGATATGTCGAGTTGGATATGGGCCTGGAACTCCGAGGAGGAGTCTGGGCTGGAGATAAAGAAGACATGAATGTATAGATGAAATAGAAAGCCAAGAGAGTGGATAAAATTGTCCATGGACAAACTGCAGAGTGGGAAGAGAGAAAGAGCCCAAACTGGGCCTTGAATATTTAGATTCCAGGAAAGAAGGAGTCAGCAAGGGACAATGAGAAGTGCCCAGAGAGAAGGAGGAGAGCACGGAGAAGGTGTGTCATGGAAGGTAATCAAAGAGTGGGTTTCAAGAACGCTGCCAGTCAGCCAAGTAAGAAGAGGACTTTATAGTGTCTACTAGATTGGCTACATGAGTTCACTAGTGACCTTAGCAAGAACATCTCAGGGGAGTGGGGCAGAAGTCATGTTGGAGTTAATCTGAAAATAGGAAACAATAAGTTTTGTCAGGTGCAGTGGAAGGAGAGGGTAGCCAGGGAGATGAAGTTTGTAAGAGTCTTTTGGTGCCCAGGGAGTATGGTTACAAAGCTTCAGCTTCAGCTTTATAAACCCAACATGGGAATCCTTACCAGACTGACCGTTCTTTCTTGAACTAACCTGGATAAAGAGGGAGTGAAGACACAAGGGGTCAAATGGGATAAAGAGAAAGTTTGAGTGTCAATTAGCTGGCAATGTCTATGGGGCCAAAGAACTTGCTACAAAGCATTTTATCACTTTGATATAACTTATTTTACTTGACCATTCCCCTTATTGTCGAACACTTTGGTTATTTCCAGGTTTCTAATGGACTTAACCATACCAACAATCATGAAGATGATGCAGGACAAGGCAATGTTTTGTTTTGTTACATACAAGGTCACCGTGAGTCAGAGTCCACTTGATGGCAACTAACAACAACACAGTTCTATAAATGCTATTGCAAGAGCATCTTCATGCTTATGGTTTTTTTCTTTCGAGTTACTTCCTCAGAACACAATTTCAAGCCTGGAATTAGTGCTTTAAGCAAAATGAATATATTTATGACTTTTGAAACATATTGCCAAATTGCTTCCCAAAAAGGTTATGCTAATTGACATCACCAACACTGGGTGTTAGTTAGCATAGCTTACTATCGCTTTAATTTGTATTTATTTGATAACTAGTGAACTTGAACATATTTCCATATTTATGTCTACTCTCTAAACCTCCTCTTGTGAGAATACATGCTTTTGCCCACTTATTTTTTGGTGTCTTGGTGTTTTTCTTTTTAATTTCTCTGAGCTTTATTATCTTGCTTGTGATTAATATTTTGTCTGTTGAAAATATTTTCCTGAAGTGTATGCTTTAGTTATCTTTTCTCTGTTGTATGTATTTTTTAAAAAGTCAGTATATGAATATTTTTCTTTTATTACATATACTACTTGAGAGCTAAGAAAGTTATCATTCTTCCGAATTATCTGATGTTCAATTCTATTTTCTGTTAGTTTTTCTCTGAGTTAGATTTTTATATATAATTCTTTAATTAGCCTAAATTTTATTTTTACATTTAATGTAAAATGTGAATTTAATTATGTTTTCATATTGTAGGACAGCTACCACAACACTTCTTATGAAATAATTCTTTTGTTTCTTCTTATTTTATGATATCTCATCTTTAAAAATTTTACAGCTATCTCTGAGCTTTCTCTTCTATTCCACATGTATATATTCTTATCTTTAAACTAGAATCATGGATTGAATTATAGCCATTATATATATGTTTACAATCAGATGAGAGTGGTCTTGCTTAAATAAATTTCTTTTTTCAAATAATATTTTGGATATTCTTGACCAGTTCATATTATACCAGATGAATTTTACATTAATTTAAAGAAAAAGCCTTTTCAAATTTTCATTTGGGATTACATGAAATCAAGAAAATAGGTTGGGAAGAAAAAGTGACATTTTTATGATATCTTCCCACCAAGAAACGTAGTATGTGTCTGGATATACAAGGTGTTTTTCATGTCTTCCAAGAAAGTACCTTGTGTGTTTCTGTTTTTATTTTTATTTATGCTTATATTTTTAATTGATATGATTTCATTATTATGAATTATAAATGGCCGTAATAGATCATTGCCCTGCTATCTAACTACTGTTGGAAAGAATGGCTTAAGACAGCTGTTGCAAAGCCAAAATCGTTCCTTTAGATACAACCTGTATCTCTTAATAAAAATGCTTTTAAGATATAGGTTATATATCTCACTATTTAAGTGTATGCCTGAGTATTTTTCTTGTATTTATCAATTGGGATCTTTTATAACTGATGGTAACAGTTTGTTTTACCTGACATGTAAATATCATGTTATTGATATTCGAATACTTATTGAGTATTTAGCTCTTCATTTAACTTTTTATTAATTTGAAGAGTTTTTAAAGAGAATATCTTTATATTTTTCAGACGTACAACAAGTTAAGATTAGCAAATGATGGTTTTTTTGTCTATCCTACTCCAATAATTACTCCTATTGCTTATTTCTTGTGTTGGCTATACTGGACAGAACTTTAAAAACAATGTTGATATTATCAATGACGGTGGAATTCCTTATTGTAGTTCTGATTTGTAAAAGAATGCTTCTATTGTCTCTTCTTTAGGAACCATGTTGTCTGTAGGAAATACTTTTATTCCTATTCCTTTTCTGTTTTTATTAGTATAAGCCATTATTACTGAATATTAAAATCTCATTACACGCATACAAACATATATAATGTTACACAATGCAAAAACAGGATGTTCTACATCCTTTTGTTTGTTTGTTGGTCTGAGTAAGTAAGGCTTTTTTCTCTTACGTTTTTATTTGTCTCTTCACCACATCAGTCATTCACACCCACTTTTACCAGGGGAACCCATGTTTACAACCTAGTATGAATCCTCCTGTATTTTTATCCATGTTCAAATGATCATATAGAGACATAGATACATAAGCATACAAAGGGATTTTTTTTTAATCAATAGAAGATCTTCCCTCTAAGACAACTGGTATAGCTCTTATTATTTCTTTTTAACAGCTGCACAGAATTCCACAGTGAGGATGAGGATGTACTATTTTCTAATGGCTTTGTGTAAAGAGGAAAAGATGCTTGTGAACAGAGGCTCTGTATTATGCACTTATTTGTTGTTGTCATTTGTTTGGTTGGTTGGTGTTTTTTTTTTTTTTTTTTTATCTAGACAGTTACTGGACTCTCCCTGGTAGTGCAAATGGTTAACGCGCTTGGCTGTTAATTGAAAGATTGGAGGCTCGAGTCCACCCAGAGGTGCCTTGTAAGAAGGGCCTGGCAATCTACTTCTGAAAAATCAGCCACTGAGAACCCTCTAGAGCACAGTTCTACTCTGACTCACATGGGGCCGCCATGAATCAAAGTCAACTCGATGGCAACTAGTTAGAAAGTCACTAGAATGATACTAGGCATATGACGGACAGTTAATAAATTTTCTTTGAACCAAATTCATAGATGGAGTTGGGGAAAACTATAGACTGCCATCTCTGTAGGTCAAGGTCAGGTATTACTTACACGAAGACCGGAAACTTTCATGTAAATCAAAGATGGCCATAAGGGTAGAAATATTTTAAAATCATAAGATCAGTAGATGGAGTCAGATGTCTTAAAAATGAGTTTGAAGGTGGTTTCAAAGAACAGCTTTAAGCAAATTACTAACTTCGTATCTCCTTTACCTTGAGAATGATGGTGGGCTAAAGAGGGCAATGCAATGGGTTGTTTGGGAAAAACTCTAGGAGGTTAGGCTAAACAGTAGGGTACAGGGTGGTGAAGAAATCATTAGTGGTTTTTTAAGTGGTAAACATTTTTTGTAAGGTTCCAGAATAGATATAAATGATGATTAATTTATACTAGCAATCTCATGGGGGCAGTAGTGATTCAGGGGTAGAACTCTTGCCTTCCATGTGAGAGACCCAGGTTGAATTCCCAGCCAATGCACCTCACATGCGGCCACCATCCATCTGTCAGTGGAGGCTTGCATGCTGCTATGAGGCTGAACAGGTTTCAGAGGAACTTCCAGACTAAGACGGACGAGTAGTCCTGGCAGTCTACTTCCGATCATCAGCCAGTGAAAACCCTGCGGATTCCCATGGTCCAATCCCCAACCAAACATGGACTGGGCAGAGTTTTGTTCCATTGTGCATGAGGTCATCATTGAGTTGGGGGCCAACGTGATGGCAGCTAACAACAAGAGTGAACCCACAGATAGGTAAGCAAATTGTGTAAGTAGCACTTTCTATTTAATGAACAAGTTACCTTCCCCTGCTACGTTTAGCTGAAGAATTACTCTTAACATCTTAAAATGATAAAAGAAGGAAAAAACAAAACTTGCATATCTCAACCACTTAGCAGAGTCCTGGGTATATTCGAGGATCATGGAATTTTCAACCATTCTCTATTAGCACTAAAGTCAGCTATTTTTCAGACTGATAAGGGAAATAAAAACTTGGCCATACCTATGCTTAGATGCCTAAGTATCTTTTCTACAGAATCTATTCACTCTGATTCAGAGCTAGAGAAGGTTTTGGATGAGGGCTTCTCTCCCTCCCCCAACCCCGAGGAAGTCCACAGAAAGTGGCAACAGCCAAATAACTTTAAATAGGTGAATTCTGATCGGTTATGACTTGAGAGCTTGATTCTTTTATTATTTATCACTCATTAAAAGCTCTGGCTCCCCTTTATTAAATGTTAAACCATCCTAAGTGATATGGTTCTTGCTATTGGAATGGCAAAGTGTAAGGGAAAAGAGAAGGTGGCCCATCTCCTTGTTACTGTGGTATTCAAATAAAACAGAACCAGCTCAACAAGCAGGTCAGCTGGCCACTGATGGGGACTCTGTACCATTATTCAGAATACAAGGGCCATAATTAGGGAGAAAATATCTCCTTACAGTGCCACAGAGTTTGCTAAGCAGGAGTTCCATTTTCCTGTAGGCATGGTTGATGAGTGTATCAGAAAATGCTTGAATATGCTCATTGCTCCTTTGTATTATCCAGTGACAAGGCTGATGTGCTGCCAATGGTGATGCCAATGCAAGTACCCCACTGGCTTTCCAACGGACCCCAAGAACAATGTTCACTGCCCACTTTGGTTTTCTCTCCATTTCTACCAATAATACTTGAAGCCATGTTTATAGACTAGTTGTTAGAAAGAAGAAACTTAAACACATTAAAAAAAAAAAACGTTGCTGTTGAGTCAATTCTGACTCATAGGACCCTATAGGGCAGAGTAGATCTGCCCCTGTAGGGTTTCCGAGGAGCGGCTGGTAGATTCGAACTGCCGACCTTTTTGTTGGCAGCCATACTCTTAAGCACTACGACACATTAGGGGAAAAAAAAAAAAAAAAAAAAACCATTTACCATTGAGTCAGTTCTGACTCATGGTGACCCCATGTGTATCAGAGTAAAACTGTGCTCCATAGTGTTTTCAGTGGCTGATTTTCTGGAAGTAGATCACCAGGCCTTTCTTCTGATGCACCTCTGGGTAGACTTGAACCTCCAACCTTTCAGATAGCAGCCGAGGGCATTAACCACTTGTACTACTTATGGACTCCCACATTAGGAAAAGGAGTCATAAAACAAAACAAAATTATGCAGTTAAGCCAGATTTAAGGAATCTTGTTGACCAGGAGTCTGAATGTCTTTTTCTTTATATATTTGCTAATATATTTTTCTATTACATTAAAAGTCCATGTTTTCTTTAAATTCAAATATTGAGGGTCATCTTTAGCTCCATCAGACGACAAACTTCAGGAGGGCAGGCTCACGATGTGCCTTGTTCATTGCAACATCCCCAGCACCTTGCAGAGTGCATGGCACCTGGTCGGCATGAGATAGTCACTGACTAAATGAATGGACTCCTATAACAAAGTTTATTTGGTCGTTAATAGATATTTTACACCCACAAGGAAATTAGGATCAGTTGGTCAAAACGAGACAATACAATAGAGATAAACAAATTAAAATCACCCCCCTTACCTCAGCTTTACTCTTTTGAATCATCTGAATTTTAGGGCACTTTTCAGCTCCAGATGAAATATCCAGCCAGTCTCCTGAGTGCTCTGGAGGTGCACAATCTCCTTGAAAAGTACACCTAAAAAAAAAAAAAGAAAGAAAGAAAAAAATACAACAAAACAGCAACCCTGAACACGATTAGTTAAAACTTTCTCATACTTTGCCTCAGTACAAAATGCCAGGCTTTGTATAGTGGATTATTGATTTTGATCAAGAATAGGAACATGATGCTAAAATCATGAAAAGCAACCGGAAAACAACAGAGAATTTTTTCTAACATGTCTAGGAGCAGAGAACAAATGTAGACAACATGCTGAACTTAGACTCCTGAGCCATCCCTCCAGATGACACAGCCAAACACATCCAAATCACATCCTCTTACAGATTCTGAAATAAAGAGCTCCCTTCCAGAAAAACCTAGCAAAGAACTAGAGAAGGCTTACATATTGTATAAATTTTAGGTTTGCAATTCATTCCCAGAATATCAACCTATTGTGCGATATTTTTTTTTTTATAAAAAAAGCTACTGTTTTGTGCTTTCAGTATGATAATTAAATAAAAATATTTCAAGGGCAGAGTCAGCACAAGAATTTGATAAGACATTCTGTGACCATCTGCTACATAACATTTATTTAGACGGACACCAAACTATATCAACAGATACGGGTGAAACACTTTCAGGGCCACGTTCCCAAGTCACTGAGCTCAGAGGATGCCCCCAAATAAGTCTCAAACTGTGGCCAGGGCCAACTACTTTGATAGACAGATGATCAGAAGCAGAGCAGTGAGATCTCTTCACTGGTATGCTTGGTGTCTGGGTCACTCTAGGTCACATTAACTTGGGAACACTTGCCTCACCAGGTGGGTCATCCAACCCAACGGGAAGAATGAATGCTAAGTGCCACATTATTTTCAAATGGTGCTGGACTCTGTAGACATTCTGTTGAGTAGTATTTAAGAAAAGAATAAACCATCTCTGGTATCTATGCCTCCTCAAGCCTAAGTTTACAAAGAAGGGGTGGGGGAGACCCAGTGACAGATTTTTAAAGGAAACTGAAAATACATGAATCACGAGATTGAAAAACAACCAGATGATGACCACATTCAGATGTGGGGAGTCCCTGAGGAGACCTGAGTGGAATGGGCTGTGGGCCCAAACAACGTATTTGACTTCACAGGAGTTTTATTTCTTCTTCCTCTCCTCTCTCTCACTTTTTTTTCTAAGTCTTAAGAATTTAGGCCCCATTTGTCTTTGAGCTCTGCGCTAATTTAAATATGGCAAAAATAGAACAGGAAGCCAGAGAGTTTCATTAAACATCACCTCTTCCGAAATACTGCAGCATGTCATCATATTCTGACATTTTGGGGAACTCTGTTCACAGTGAGTGCAGATGTGTCCGAACTCTCCTACATCTGTGTCTGTTCCTTCTCCAACATCATAACCACGAGATTTTCATCAGCAATTCTCCACAGCCGTAAATTCATCTGACCCTTGATGGCTAGCTCGTCCGTCACGGACATTAAGTTCAAATTAAACCGCCTCTCAATGTCAGGGAGGGTTTGCAATGGAGGGACAAGGACTGCTGGATGGAAAAACAGAGTGATGAGGCTGGTTCCTTATTTTGTATCTGAAACAGATTATGACTCTGTCAAAATACTACCTGCCTCTCACAGGCACTGTGGTTTGGCATAGACACTTCCTCTGCCTATAAGGAAAAGAAGAAGCCAGTTCAAGAGAGACTGGAGTACAAACATTTTTGTAGGCTCTTAATACTGCCTGGGAGTCAAGGCCTAAGCCTGCCAAAAAAACAAGTGTAAAATATTTCATACAAATAGTGCTACAATTTGCCAATTTGCAGGCAGAAAACAGTAGTGCCACTGAGTTATCACTCCCTTTTCTGAACTCCTATAGCATTTCTTGTCGGAACCCCATATTTTGGTATTTAATCATATGCTGCCTTGAATTACAACTTAACTATTTCGTATGTCTGTGTCATTTCTCCCCAAGTAAGCTTTAAGCTCCTCAAAGGAAGGGAGAATGTCTTTCATATTTCTTCAGCAAATCCCTCAGTGTCTGGCAGCATGATATGCAAATACTAGGGTTTCAATAAACATTTCTGAATGAATGGATGAAATATGAAATCTCTATAGGTCCTTCTTATTTGGTGATTTTTCTTTCTAGAGTCTCCTTATGATCTATGCCTGATTGCACTTTATAGTATGGAGTCCCTGGGTAGTGCAAACGGTTAAGTGCTCAATTACTAGCCGAAAGGTTGGCTGTTCAATCCCACCCAGAGGCACCTCAAAAGACAAGCCTGGCAATCTGCTTCCGAAAGGTCATAGACTTGAAAACCCCATGGAGCAGTTCTACTCTGCACACGGGGTCACCGTGAGTTGGGACTGACTCAACAGCAACTAACAGCAACCACCTTATAGTAAAAAGACTATTTTTAACATAGTCTAGAAATTGGAATCTGAGGCCAGAGAAGGATCAAATTAGAAGTTAAGGTTTTCAGTTTATCTTTTGGGGAAAAAAAAGAGAAACAAAAAATACATAATGAATCTTTCATTTTCTATTTTGTACAAGGTTAAAATGAAATCTAATTACATTCAGGAACTAAATATGAATTCCTTGTTTTATAAATCACCTCTGATATTCTCAAGTCCTATTCCTTGTGTCTCCTTAGTTAAAACACACACACACGCACACACACACACACAAATCATGTCACCGAGTATGTATAACCAGATGGTCAACCAACAACAGTATCTTATTACTTCTCAAATATTGCAGATTATAAAATCTTCATGACAGCACACTACCCACACATTCTAATTTCTTAAGGACGAGTAGAATATTTTATAGCACCCATATTTTAGTAAACAAATTCAGCTAGTTTGAAATAATTCCTTTGAAAGCTATCACTCTTATCCTTATGGATCAAGAAAAGTAATAGTCAAATACACAAACACTGAAGCCACTGCCCAAAGAAAAGTAAGATTTCACTGATGGACGTGACTCTTGGTGACACTGAGTCCTTAGTGAGGAATTTTTAGGCTGATTTCTTAACTGGCTTTATTCCAATTTCTTAAGGCCATGGATACGAGGAAAATTGAATTTGGATTAGAATAAGGGCTTTCTGGAGAAAATGGCAGAGATACGTTGGCTTTCCTTACCTCATGCCATCTCTTTTGCCTCATCCTCTGTTGAGAGTCTATCCCAAAGTCCTAAGACTCCCATGCAGTATTTTATTTTTCTAGTTCTTATTTCCAGTTAGATTTCACGCCTACAAGATAAGGCCCATATGCAGACACCAGCCTATTTGTAAATTAGAAAATAGAACTTGCTCAAATGTAAAGAAAAGATTACCTGAAGAAAAAAATAGCAGCAAGAAAAAAAAAAAAAAATCAAAGCGTTAATTAAAAAAAGAAAAGCTTTCCTTAGGTGAAAAATACTGTATGTGGCAACAATTAGGTGAATGAAAAAATTTAAGAAGGTTTGCCCTGGTGGCACAGGGGTTAAGAGTTCAGCTGCTAACCAAAAGGTCGGCAGTTCAAATCCACCAGCCGCTCCTTGGAAACCCTATGGGGCAGCTATACTCTGTCCTATAAGGTCGCTATGCATCAGAATCGACTTGACAGCTGTAGGATTTGGTTTTTTGGTTTGTTCTTATTAGTTTGCTATAAAATTTCCTATAAAGCTAATTTATAAAAATAATAATAGAATCCAATGCTGCCATTCAACTACTTGAGTAGGTGGGCCACCCTCCTCTCTCCGCCTTCCACATACCCCACAATTTACACACACACAAAAAGATGTTCTGAAACTACCTAGGTCACAGCTCATGAACAGGGAAGTTCCAAACACCTGTTTCTAAGATGGCTATTTAAAATTCAGAAAGTATTTTCACCCAATAGGTTTGCTTTCTCAGCTAGTTCATAGAAACCTATGTAACCCATAACATCCCTGAATAACTAGTTTGCCACCCGCTGGCATGCATGGGGCCTTGGTTCAGTGCCAGGCACTGTCTGTGTCTTTACAGTTAGTTCGTGCCCATTAGTCCCCACAACAACCCGGGAAGGCAGGAACTACAATTATGCCCATTCTATAGAGGATGAAACTGAGGCAGAGAGAAGTGCAATAACACGTCAAGGTCATACAGTTGGTAAGTGGCAGAAGTCTGGCTTCAGAGCCATGTGCTTGGCCACTCAGCTGAACGGCTCCTTGTGAGCTCGAACCATCATTTAACAAGGTGTCCCAGGGCAAAGGCATTCAGAGTTCCTCCTGTCTTCCTGGGGCCTCAACAGAGAATGGAGGGTGGGGCTGGGCTAGGATGAGGGGGCAGGGATGGGAACCTCAGGAGCAAGGAGGAGAGAAGGTAAGACAGTCTATAGGATGAAGACGGTAGCAAGGATTTGGAAGGGAAACAGAGATGGGGATTCTGAGAGGTCTTCAATATTTACTTACCACTAGTCCTGAATACAAACCATCCATCTGGAGGTTAAGATTCCAGAAGCCCCCTCCCCAACCCCTGGCTTACAAATCTACTGTGTTCCGAAAATTTGCTTGCAGACCATCTGTTTGTAATATGGAAGGCATTTTTCCCCACAGAAATAATGTTGTAAAAGGTGATTACGTTTCCATGTTAGCCGACAAAATCTGTTTATCCATAATGTAACTTTGATACCATATATTTGCAATAAAAGGGTAGCAGAAACAATGAGAGCGCAGCCATTTGCCTTATAGCAGTTTTTCTTCTTATTTGTCGTTCTGCTAAGCCGGTAGTCTGGGAACAGTGCCCAGCGGGATCGACTTTTAAGTTTATTATTACAGTATTGTATTTATACATCCTTTTTTTTTAATGGGCGTGGTTTAAATTATTAATTGTTTTCATGCCAACATAAAGAAGAGGGGGACCAACCTCTGAAAAGAAGCTGAAGTTTTCAGGAGGTGAAATAAATGCCAATGGGCTGGGCTGGAGACCTTGAGAATCTGACACTATTAGACTAGAATCTCACAGTAAAAATTTACCACTTATTCATCCTTGAAATAGAAGATCTGAACTCAGAAACGTAGCGCCTACTTCCTGCCACTCGAATTTCATCATCCTCTCCAAACTCATCCTTAATTAATTGCGGGTTGATGAGTCCATCTCACTACCTAGACTGCAAGCTCCTAAAGTCACAGATCCTAATCCAATTGTACACGAAGAGCAGACAGTCCCTGAAGGAATCTGATAACTAAATATCAGGTAATTGGCTTCACTGTGGGAGTTAGTATGACCTATTCTAAAGATCCTACACTGATACAATATCAGAAAACTTTTAACAGGGAAACAATCCCACCTCTCTTATGGAGAGGAGGAGACTGCATACATGCTGAGGGAGGGTTTTGCTGCAAGAGCATTCCAAGGTCTTTTGCGAAGTGACTTGAGACAGATGTCTGCATTTTTAGTCCCCCATAATCAGGGGACTTTCATAAGAATTGTCAGTCCACAAGATAAGGAAACCAAACTACATTGAATAGATGACAATGGGAAGTCACGGTGACAAACTAAACTCCAAATTAAAGGCCTCTAGAGCCAGGAAGGGGGAATGCCAAAACACAAGACCAAAATAAGATGCTGAGAAAGCTGAAAAATTGGGTCTTCATCACTGGAACTGAAAGTCAATCAACATGATGAAATTATGCTACTAACACAATTCAGAAGTTTTTGTTTTTAATAGCTAAAACATTTAATGTGCCAGGCAATGTTCTTTCACATGATTTAATTCATTTATTCTTCACAACAAGGCTATGAAATAGGTACGATAACTATTCAAACCCTACAAACTGGGGAAACAGAGGCACAGAAGGCTCCTATTGTATTCTCAAGGTCACAGAGTTAGTAACTGCAGGAGCTGAGATATAAAACAGGCAGTCTGGCTTTAAAAGTCCATGGACTTATCCACTACCTTATATTGCCTCTCACAAGAGGTAATATTTACTGAGCCTTTCTCATGGGCCAGGCACTGTTCCTAGCGCTTTCCATGTAATAACTCATTAATCCTCACAACCACCTCATGAAGTGGGTACTATTGTTACCATCCTTTTAGAGATGAGGAAACTGAGATATAAACCAAACCAAAACCAAACCCACTGTCGTTGAGTCGATTCCGACTCAGCAACCCTATAAGACAGAGTAGAACTGCCTCATAGGGTTTCTATAAGGCTGTAAATCTTTACTGAAGCCAACTGTCACATCTTTCTGCTGTGGAGCAGCTGGTGGGTTTGAACTGCAGACCATTTGGTTAGCACCCGAGTGCTTAACCACTGTGCCACCAGAGCTCCACAAACTGAGGTATAGACAGGTTAAATAGTATGATGTTGAATTCCAGCAGTCTGGCACTATACCCTTATTACTATGCCAAATTGCTCACAATTTTCAAAGGTTTCCAGGATGTCAGCATCTTAAATGCCTAAAAAAAAAAACACAAAAATCCACTACCGTCAAGTCGATTTCCGACTCATAACGACCGTATAGGACAGAGTAGAACTGTCCCATAGAGTTTCCAAGGAGCGGCTGGTGGATTCAGACTGCCGACCTTTTGGTTAGCAGACGTAGAACTTAACCACTACACCACCAGGGTTTCCTCTTGAATGCCTAGATAATAGCAAACAGGTCCCCCGCAGCATGGGCCACAGAGGAAAACGTAGTTTGTTCCATTTCTAAGCACTTCTCAAAGTGTGTTCCTTGGGCTGTTTTGAGATTCCATATTAAAGCAGGGTTCTTGTGCCAAGAAGTTTGGGAAATGCTAATTAAATAAAAATAAAACAAGTTTCTCTGTTGTAGGACTTTTCTTGCTGATGTGCTTTGTGATTTGCCAAGATAGGAACAAATGACACAATGTCTTCTAACTTTTTTTTTTAAAGGTGTTCTGAGAGATTAGAAGTTCTAGTCGCACACACTGGAGAACACTGCTCTATCTTGGTTAATGAACAAAAGTCCACATGGCAGATCAAGTTAGAAAACTTTGGGCTTTTTGGCTCTTGTTCTCAGTGCTCACACCCATCTGATTATGACCTATTAATTCTAAGCATCGCTCTAAGTGATGCTCTCCATTCCATCTTTGTCCATCACCTCTCACCCAGGCTACTGTCACAGCCTCCCAGCTGGTCTCCCTCCTTTCCATCCCCCGTCTCTTCAATCAACCTCCAAACTGACATGCAGGTCATTCTAAAGCACAGAGCTATCGTGTCACTCCCTTGCTTCAGAATCTTTAACAGCTCTTTTTCATCTACACCAAACTCCTCTGCCTACAAGTAGGTCTTTTCATGACCTGGAACCTACCATACGTTTGCAAGCTCATCTTTTTACCCCGATACTTTATGATCTAGCTCCTGGCTTCCTCTCCAAACTTATCTTTAATTAATTGTGGGTTAATGAGTCCATCTCACTGTTTAGACTGCAAGCTCCTAACATCACAGATCCCTGTTGTCTACACAGAGCCTAGCAGAGGACAGGTGTTTCATAAACTCTTACAATGCACACACGCCAGTCCCTCCCTCGCATGCGCGCTTCCCACTGCCTGGAATACCCTAAGACCTTCAACACTTGGTGAAATTGTATTTCTTCTTCAAGGGCTGGTTCAATGTCACCTCCTCCATGATGTCTGCCCAGCCTCCAGGCAAAAGTGGTCACTCTTTCCTTGGGGCTCCCCATGGCACCTAACACATCCCCCTAGTATATTCAGCACACTGCCTTAGCTGCTGATTGCCTGCTTCTCCAACTAGACTCTAAGCCCCACAAGGGAAAGGCCCATCTCATTCACCTTGGCACCTCCAGGGCCCAGCAGTGTACCTGGTATTCACTTTACAGATATTTGCTGAGAGCCCACCATGCACCAAACACTGTACTGGGCACCGGGGAGACACTGATGTACAAGCCAGTTAAGGTTCCTCTCTTAATAAACTTACATTTCAGGGAGGCACAGACAAAAACCAAATAAGCAGATAATAATTCAAGATAATTCCAAATTGAAGTAAGCCTTCTGTAGAAACCAAAGGTATAGGACCAAGAGATCTACTTTAGACAGGGTGGTCAAGAAAAATGACATTTCATCTCAGAGCTCAAGGAGGAGAAAGATCTAGCTATGTCAAGAGTAGTGGGAAGAGCATTCCAGGCAGAGGGAACAGCGTGTGCAAAGAGCTTAAAGCTTCATTTTTTCAAGGAATTGATTAAAGACCAGCATGGTTAGAACTTACTGAAAGAAGGGCAGAGTGGGCCTGTCACTCACAAGCTGGTGACCTTGGACAACCCATGTACCCTCTCTGTGTCTCAGTTCTCCACCTGCATAACAGCAGGTAATAACAGTCTCCACTTCATGAAGCTGTTATAAAAATGTAATCCTATTTAAAGTGTTTACAATAATACCTCAATAAATATTAGTGGATGTTGTTATTATTATCATCATCGCATGGGTGAGTGAAACAGAATTTAGGCAATAACTTGTTTGGCAATGACATAAGCCAAACAAACACAAAATGGTAGTGATGAGAAAGGGATTTGGGCAACAAAGTTAACTAGATTGTCCATTTGCATTGCTCACACATACCAGGTCAACATCCAGCATGCCTTTTCTATCTAAGATAGACACAGTTTCTTTGAAGATTCTTAAATACAACCTTCCTTTCCCCCAAGACTAAACGGTTCTTTGAGGTCTCCCTATGCCTTGAGCACCAACTATTAGCTGACTTTCCATGGTGTACTGGAATTATTTGTTCAGTGCCTGCTTCCCACATGAACCTGTGAGCTTCTCCAGGACAGAGCTCATTCATCTTTGTTTCCCCAGGGCCTAGTACAGGGCCTGGCCCAAGGCTGGGATTCGACTAAAGCTAGCCGAATTGGATTAAGACTTAAATTTTAAAGTGACTAAATTCACGTCTATGTCTGTATGATACCATCATAAGTTGTTTCATTGATTTTTGCTCGCTGGATTGGTATGTTAACTGGCATGGTGGAAAACCAGCCTTTGTCTTGAAACTTTGAGTTATTTCACACACGTAAAACACATTTGCCGACTGAAACATTCACACAAAAGGGATCTGTGGCCTTCACCCCATGTGGCTCTTTTGTGGGTGATGACTGTACTAAAAGTTGGCATTTTTATTTCCAAATGCAAAACATGAACTGAAGAACGTGGGCGAGGCTTTTTTTTTTTCTTTTAACAGGTATCATGAAAATGAAAATAGGAGAATGATGCCTCTTGAGTGAGGATGATCCCACACATTCCCCGTGTAACTGAGGGCACATTCCTTAGCCTCTCCGAGTCTCAGTTCTCCACCAGTAAACAGGGGCAATAATACGAAAACCCTAAGAGCAATATTAAATCCCACACTTGGCATAGCAGAAATGGTGCACTCTCAATACAAAGGAATAAAAGCATTCAGAGTTGAACTGAACATTACAAAAGCAACAAGGAAAGACTGGCAGGAAGGCTTCGAATGAAGATCTGAACATTGTGTTGGAATGTGGAGAAGTTGCTGGGAAACGGAACCAGTACTAGGTCACAAAGACAAATGAAAACATTTGAGGAATTTTTTAAAAGCCAATCAATACATACTTATGAAAGTGCACTCTGGCTGAGATAAGGTCATTCCAAAAACAATCTATTCCATTAAAACATATATTTACTAAAAGGAGTGTTCCTAATGGTACTTGTTCCAAGTCAGAGAGCATCAATTCAAGAGATGGTGCAGATGAGTACTTTGGATGCTGAGATCTGAGGACTTCAGTTCTTGACCCTACAAAACAAAAACTGGCTTCTGAGCAAGTGCACATTCTCCTTGCTTAGACCATTGTCAAATGTCTGGGACACCAAGGGTGGAGCTGTGCCCCTTAATATTTTTATCCCTTCTCCACTTTCTGCTTTAAAAAAAAGTGGGATTTATTCACAGCTCCCCAAACAGCTGCCAAAGAGGAAGAAAAAGCAAGGGGGTTCACCCAAGACTCCTATGTGAGAAGGCCGCCAAACCCCTTCCAGCATTCTCAGTAACCCAGATGCTCAGGTTCAGCCCTTGTCTGGGTAATTCAGTCATGCCCTAAGGCCCAAATAACATATTCCTCTTTGCTCCCCACTGCTTCCACCCCACAGACAGTTGTCCTACTTGCTTCTACACAATTAGTTGGCACAATGGGGTCCTCACACAAGAAGGAGGGGCCACCCCCAAGTCCCATCATCACTACTGCTGTCATCAGAACTGCACTGGACTATAAAGGAGTGTCACTGCACAGCCTTCAAGCTTGAGATCTGCACTGGGACAAATCACTGGTTGGGAAGAAAGGAGGGACGAGTGCACAGTTAGAACGATCTTTTGTCCCAAACTGCCTTCCCAGCCACTCATAATCTACAAAGGCGGACAGCTCCAAAGCTGAACATGTCCCTTCTGGACTCAGATGTCACGTCTCGGACACCACCTTCTCACTGAGGCCTTCCATGACCACCCTATTTAAAATTGGTAACCTCCTCTGCCTCCATCCAGCACTCCCCTACCGCTTCTCTATTTTATTTTTCTTCATAACACTGATCACATCTAATATGCCCTCCATTTCCTTATTCATTTTTGCATCATCCGTCTTCCCTCACTAGTATAACCTCCAGGAGGGCAAGGATTTGGGTCTGTGTAGTTCACTGCTGGAGCCCTGGTGGCACAGTGGTTAAGAGTTTGGCTGCTAACCAACAGGTTTGCGGTTCGAATCCACCAGCTGCTTCCTGAAAACCATATGGGGTGGTTCTACTTTGTCCTATAGGGTCACTATGAGTCGGAATCAACTTGATGGCAATGGGTTTCGGTTTTTTTTTTTGTTTTTTTTTTTAGTTTTAGTTCACTGCTAGTGCTTAGAACCGCGTCTGACACACACTGCTGTTGTCATTAGCTGTTGTGGAGTCAGCCCCCAACTCATGGCAACCCCATGAACAAAAGAATGAAACGCTACCCAATCCTGTGCCATCCCCACGATCAGTTGTGGATTGGACCATTGTGATACATAGGGCTTTCACTGGCTAATTTTCAGATGTAGATTTGCAGGCCTTTCTTCCTAGTCCATGTTAGTCTGGAAGCTCCACTGAAACCTGTTCAGCATCATAGCAACATGCAAGCCTCCACTGACAGACAGGTGGTGGCTGCACATGAGGTGCATTGGCCAGGAATCAAACACAAGTCTCGCTCATGGAAGGCAGAATGTCTACCACTGAACTACCATGACCCCTCCTGACATATGCTAGATGCTCAATAAATATCTGCTAAATGAATGAGTCAATGCTTAAGCTTTCAAGGGGGAAGTTTCTATAACTCAGGTTGGCCTGAGTTCCATCGTCTTTTTATGCATATCAGTCATCCACGAGGGGCCATTTGTTCCAGGCTCTCCCCTCTCCTCTCACTGCCATAAGAGATAATGTCACTTTCTTGTTTCTCTTCCCTTTCACTAGAGAGGGGCACAGCGGTAGGGAAAGGTACTGGCTTGGGAGTTAGAGCTAAGCCTAGATTTGAATTCTGGTTCAACTACTTGTGCAACCTGTGAAAAGCAGAATAATAGTCTCCCAAAGATGTCCGCATCCTAATCCCCAGACTTGTGAATGTGTTGCCTTACGTGGCAAATGGAATTTTGCAGATTTGATTAAATTAAAGATCTTGAGATAGGGAGATTATCCTGGATTATCCAGACAGGCCCAATGTAATCATAAGGGTCCTTTTACGTGAAAGAGGAAAAAGAGTCAGCGGCAGGGAAGGAGATGTGACAATGGAAGCAGGAGTCAAGAGTGAAAGAGATTTGAAGATGCTATGCTGCTGGCTTTGAAGATGGAGAAAACGGTCATGAGCCAAGGAACACAGACAGACTCTAGAAGCTGGCAAAGGCAAGGAAATGGATTCTCCCACAGAGCCTCCAGAAAAACACAGTCCTGCTAACATTCTGATTTTAATCTTGTGAAACCCATTTCAGACTTTGACTCCCAGAATTGTAAGATCATAAATTTATGTTGTTTTAAGTCACTAAGTTTGTGGGAATTTGTTGTAGCAGCAATAGGAAACTAATACACAACCTAAGCCTGTTTTCTTGTCTATAAAGTAGAAATTGTTATAGTACTAAGTTTATAGGGTACCAACCAAAACAACCAAACCCGTTGCCGTCGAGTTGATTCCGCCTCATAGCGACTCTATAGGACAGAGTAGGACTGCCCCCATAGAGTTTCCAAGGAGCAGCTGATGGATGTGATAGGGTACCAGGATGACTAAATGGAACATGGCATAGAATATGCAGGACACTGTGCTTGGAGGGGAGCCCTGGTGGCACAGACGTTAAGGGGTCGGCTACTAACCAAAAGGTCGGCAGTTCAATCCACCAGCTGCTCCTTGGAAGCCCTATGGGGCAGTTCTACTCTGTCCTATAGGGTCGCTATGAGTCAAAATCGATTCAACGGCAATGGGTGGGTGCTTGGAGCATGATAAGCATATTCTTATCCATCCATGCAGACCCTGTCTCCTGGCCTGGAGTCAAGGCCCGCTTCCTGTGGAAGAGGCATTGGAACTGTGTTCTGAAGGACAAATGGACACACTTTGCTAGACTCCTCTGTTGAAAAACCCTCAGTGGCCTTCTCTGCTGCATTTTGTCCCCATCTCACAGCATAGAACAGACTGAGCAACTCAGGGTTTAGAAGAATATGGCTACAGATTACTGTGCACCATGGATTGTCTTGGTCAAGTCTTAGGGCAATCATAGTCCTGGGTCTCCTTAGGGTTAAATATTGGCCCTGAGGAGGCTTGAGGTTGGAGATTTTCTTGGAAGAGAGGGGGAAGGCAGACCTCAAGGCAAAGAACTGGGATGTGCCCACATGCAAATCATTTAACTCTTTTTGTTTGTTACTCTGGGGCATTGAGGACAATTATGTTTAGCACTCAGATTTCAGTTTTTCTCTTCCATGTTAAACATTCCCTTCTCCAGGCAGAAAGGGACAGGAGCTGGTTGGATGGACACAGGAAATCCGGGGTGGAAAGGAGGAGTGTGCTGTCACATTACTGGGAGAACAATTAGGGTCACATAACAATGTGTGTATAAATTTTTGTATGAGAAACTGACTTGAACTATAAACTTTCACTTAAAGCACACACACACAAAATCCCTTCTCTTACTCCCAACCCTTCAGGAAAGTCCAATAGAAAGTCTAGCTGCAGAGCCCTATTGTTAGACCAAGTTAAAAAATGATCTCTTTCACAATCTTATCTGCAGAATAACAGCAACTGAAGAGCTAAAAACAGCTCCCAGGGGCTGCTTTAAGGTCTTCCAATCATCAACATGGAAGAAACATGCATAAGAAGATGGGGAAGAAGAAATGTTAAATGTATGCAAATAATCGATGGGGTATACTTATATCTTATAATTACCATTCATGGGGACTTTGTCCCTGCCATGCTAAGGGAGGATCATTAAGAGGTAGGCAGACTTTGTCCCTACCATGCTCAGGGCAGATCATTAAGAGGTAGGCAATAAAGACAAGTGTGGCCTTTCCTACATGGCCCGTTTCCTAAGGAGGGTCCAGCCCTGGTTGGGAGAGGTGGCCAGGCACACAAAATTTGGAGAAATAGCTGCCAAGTAGATGAGTCAGGAAGAGATGTGAGATAAACTCACTCTTTCCAAAATATCCCAGAGGAAAATGACCTTGGAAGGAGTACAGTGAGGGGTAGGGTACTACTAATGCTTGGATTAAAGCAGCTCATCTTCTACCCTGCCATCAGGATCATCTTTTTCAAACAACTATGATCATGTCAGTCCCCTACATAAAACCATTTCATGAGTCCCCAGCAAAAAACCAAAACCAAACCAAACCCATTTCTTTTGAGTCGATTCTGACTCAGTGACCCTATAGGACAGAGTAGAACTTCCCCGTAGAGTTTCCAAGGCTATAATCTTTATGGAAGCAGCCTGTCGCACAGTGGCTGGCGGGTCTAGCCTCTGACCTTTCGGTTAGCAGCCAAGCGCTTAACCACTGCACCACCAGGGCTCCTGGAGTCCCCAGCACCCACCAATAAAGTCCAAGGTCAAAGTCCTTCATATTCTGGTTCTGCCCATCTTCCCATCCATTTCTTTCCTTCTATAGCCAGCGCTCTATGATGTAATTCAGTCTGCCCCTCTCTAAACAGGCCTCTTCATCTGCTGGTTCTTTTGCCTGAAATGCCTTGCCCACTGAGCTCCCACCCACTCTTTCTTGGTAAAATTCTACTCAGGCTTCAAGGCCTAATTTGAATGCCATCTCCTCTGTGAGCCTTTCCCAATCCCAGAGACAACAAATGGCTCCCTTCTCTGGGTTCCCACCATAATAATCGCTACCATTAGTGTTTATTAGGAACCAAGCACTGTGTCTAAGACTTTACATGCATTATCTCATTTAATTCTCTCAACAACCCGATTTGGCACTTTTATTAACCCTGCTTTACAGAAGAGTAGATCTGGCACAGAGAAGATGAGAAACTTGCAGGTCACACAAAAGCCTGAATTTGATCCCATACAAGCTGCCTCCAGAACCCGTGCTGGATTGCTCATGCCACCAAGGTGGAAGTCCACCCACTAATGCATCCCAAACAAGCTACTCCTCCAACATTTCCTGTTCCTGTTCAGTAAATGACACCTCTGTCCATCTGGTCACCCAAACCAGATGCCTGGGCTCCTTCCCATAAAATCTCAACACCAAAGTCACCTCGTTGCTGGTAAAAGAGCAATCACTCACCCCGCTGCACTCTCTGAGCATTTCTCGGAACCCTACGCCATCACATTTAGGTCCTCATCCTGAGGGCTCCAACTTAGTGCCTAGTCCTAGAGCCTAGGATACAGTAAGAATCTAGTACATGTTTGGCTATCACATCTTTATTTTCTTTGTGAGGACTGAGATCAAGGGAGAAAGAATACATCTTCCAGAAAAACAGCGGCCACCTTGATATTTTATTTTTCGTTTTATGGCCCTATTTTTAGTGTATCAGCCTCAAGGAGGAATCCAATTAATCACCAAGTCCTGTCAATTCTATCTTCCAAATGGCTCTTAAATCTGCCCACTTCTTTCCATCTCCACTACTATTACTCTAACTCGGTCCCCAGTCTCTTGCTGGTTTACAACCATCTTCTAACTAATCTGTCAGCTTCCAGCGGTGTCCCCTGTACTCCATTCTGCATCCCAGAGTGCTTGTTCTAAAACACACATCTGATCTGCTCACTCTTTTAATGAAAGCCCTGCAACAGCTTCCCAAGAACCTCCCTACAAAGTCCACATTCTTTAGCATGGCTCAAAAGACCCTTCCTCATCTGCCCCTGCTACCATGCCACCCCCCTCTCCCAACACTCCTCAGCTGTACTGTACACACCATCACTCCATCCACGCTGAGGGTCAGGCCATGCTCTCCCATAGCGCCTCATCTCCTATAGCGCCTCAGCCAGTTACTTCTGCCTCCTCTTCACCAAGCCTTCCATGACCTTTTACGTTTCGGTTAGGTGTTTTTATAGGCGTCCCCATGGAATCCTATACTTCCTCTATGCTAGCCCTTGTTGTTAGCTGCTGTCACATCGGCGCCTGACTCATGGTGACACCACGCACAATGAGATTGGTCTGCTGTGATCCACAGGGGTTTTTTGGCTGATTTTCGAAAGTAGATCACCAGGTCTTTCTTCCTAGTCCATCTTAGTTCTGGAAGCTCCACTGAAATGTGTTCAGCATCACAGCAACATGCAAGCCTCCACTGATAGATGGGTGATGCTGTGCTTGAGGTGCACTGGCTGGGAATTGAACCCAAGTCTCCCACATGGAAGGCAAGAATTCTATCTCTGGACTACCACTGCTCCCTTGCTTGCCCTTATTATATACTCCATTTCACTTACTCCTTTACTTATTAGTAGATTGAATCATTGTTCCCAAATTCTTCAATTCTCCAGTCCTAGAATTACACATTCCCACCCTTTGGCATATCATTTTGCAGTGCCTCCCACTAGAGTGGGTGGAGTATATTTCTCCACCCCACTGTTGGTTGGGTTGGCTGTATGGCTTGCTTTGCCAATGAAATATCAGCAAACGTGATGTGAGCAGAGGCTTTGAATGTGTTGAGTAGTTTAGCTTGGTCTCTTGTGCTTCTGCTCTTCCTTGAGAAGACGATGTGCAGCATGTGAAGCCAATCTGAACTCTGCAGCTTCACACAGAGCCTCCCCAGCTGACAAGCAGACCCATGAGCAAGAAAAACAAATGTAAATAAACACTTATTCTTGTAAGCGATAAAAATTTGGGGGTTATTTGTTACACAATATTATTGGAGCAGAAACCTGACTGATACGCTTGCCTATATCCTTCACTAGATTGCAAGCTCCACGTAGGCAGGAAAGTACTGTATCCCTAGCACCTTGCACAGGGCTTAGCACATTGTAGGAGCTCAACAGTGTCCCTGCGTGGTCCAAACAGTTAATGCATTCAGCTGCTAACTGAAAAGTTGGAGGTTCGGGCCACCCAGACGTGCCTTGGAAGAAAGACCTGGTGATCTACTTTCCAAAAATCAGCCATTGAAAGTTCTATGGAACATAGTTTTACTCTGACACACATAGGGTAGCCATGAGTTGTAGTCAACTCCACGGCAACTGGTTAAGTGCTCAATAAATATTTGTTGACTGGATTTATACCCAATGAATGAATGTCGGCCACTGACCGGTCGGCCTCCCTAGTTAGCATGTCAATTCCTTCAGGCCAAGAATGGCATCTAATTTCTCTCAACAGCACCTGGCTATCTCACTTCCTATGTTGGGCTTTTGGTAAGCACTCAATAAATATTTGTTGAAATCTATTTAATTGAACTTCGTGGGCTGGCTGTGAGTCGATCCTTAATTTATGACATTTTTTCTATGGGAAAATGCATTCTGGGTGCCAAACAAACTTGCAAATGAACTTTTGGAACCTCACCCGTTCATTGGTTCAGGATTGCCAGTTTTGTGGAAATCCATAACTGAACACATGTGCTATGCTTCGCAATATGGGAAAAACTGAGAAACTGCTTCCAAACCCAAGATACTCAGCCTGTAAAAATTCACTTTCTACCCACACAGACAAATTCAGCACAGGTTGGATCTGAGGTTTCAACAATAAAATACTAGACTTTTTGGAGCTCATTGTTTATCTAATTGCTTTTTATCTGCTTATACTAGATGCCTATTCTTAACACCTGACTAAAAGGAAGTTAAGGTAATTTTCTTGCCTCCCTCCACCCCATCCGCTTTCTAGACACATATGCAAGGAAGATCAACCTTCTCAACAGAGAAAATAAATTATTTTTCTAAATAAATCTGTGATATTTAAAATAAACACAGTGGGATGCTCTACAGTTATAAGAAAATATCACCCTTTAGAATTCCTAATTTTGAATGGTACTTGGAGCTTAACATGAGTTACAGATCTGAGGCTTAGTTTAATTTCATCTTAGGCCAGATCAAGCCAGTTTCAAACCAAGTGATCTGACATGGCTGTGAAGGGCCATCAGTCCACGACTCCAGAATGTTCTATCATACTTAAGACACAAGTCTCAACCAGTCATTGGTAGAGTTTTCCACTCAATCTACTCCATGCATTTAATATATGTTCTTGGAGCACCTTCTGTGTGCCAGGTACTGTTCTAGGCTCTGAGAATACAGTAAGGAACTAGACAGAAAAGGTCCCTCTTCTCATGGAGCTTACATTTCAATAAAGGGGAAAGCAGAGAAATAAGATTATTTCAGATAGTAATGGGGCCATGAAAAAAATAAATCAATGACGTCATTGTGAGTGCGCTGGGAACTGCTTAAAACTGGGTAGTCAGGTGGAGATGTGTGTGCTAGGACCTGATGGACAAGAGAGACCCAGCCAAGAAAAGATCTTGGGAAGAATATTCTGGACTGAGAGAACAGTAAGTACAAAGGCCCTGAGGCAGGAACAAGCTTGTCATATTCTTTTTTTTTTTTTTCCTTTTTTATTGTTCTTTAGATGAAGGTTTACAGAACAAATAGTTTCTCATTAAACAGTACACATATTGTTTTATAACAATGGTTAACAACCCCACAACGTGTCAACACTCTCCCTTCTCGACCTTGGGTTCCCTATTACCAGCTTTCCTGTCCCCTCCTGCCTTCTAGTTCTTGTCCCTGGACTGTTGTGCCCCATTAGTCTCATTTTTTTTTTTTTTTTATGGGGCTGTCTAATCTTTGGATGAAGGGTGAACCTCGGGAGTGACTTCATCACTGAGCTAAACGGGTGTCCAGGGGCCATACTCGCAGGGTTTCTGCTTGGCATATTCTTCATTCAGAAAAAACGCCAGTGTGGCTGGAGTAGAGTGAATGAGGGAGAGAGTGGGATGAAATGGGATCAGAGAAGTAGTGAAGGGCCAGATTGTATAAAACCTTATGTGTCCTGACAAATGGAAGGCCTTGGAGGTTTTTAAGCTGGGAAGTGACATGATCTGATTTAGATTTGCAAAGGGTCACTTTTTTTGGATGGTAGTGGGGCAGGGGTGAGGGAGCAAGAGCAGAATCAGGGAAGGCAGTTAATAGGTGCTTGTAGAAGGCCTTACTATGCCCTCTGGAATAAAAACCCCGATGTTCTCAACCTCTTCTCTGATTGTTCTTTCCCCTTCTTGCTTTTACTGAAACCTAGTCCTCTCCCTGTGTGGATCATAAATTATGGATAACATTGTGAAGAATGGGAATTCCGAACACTTAATTGTGCTCATGAGGAACCTGTACATAGATCAAGAGGCAGTCGTTTGAACAGAGCAAGGGGATACTGCGTGGTTTAAAGTCAGGAAAGATGTGCATGAGGGTTGTATCCTTTCACCATATTTATTCAGTCTGTATGCTGGGCAAATAATCTGAGAAGCTGGACTATATCAAGAAGAATGGGACATCAGGATTGGAGGAAGACTGATTAACAACCTGCGTTATGTGGATGACACAACCTTGCTTGCTGAAAGTGAGGAGGACTTGAAGAACTTACTGATGAGGATCAAAGATTACAGCCTTCAGTATGGATTACATTTCAATATAAAGACAACAAAAATCCTCACAACTGGACCAATAAGCAATATCATGATAAACAGAGAAAAGATTGAAGTTGTCAAGGATTTCATTTTACTTCGATCCGCAATCAACACTCATGGAAGTAGCAGTCAAGAAATCAAATGGTGCATTGCATTGGGAAAATCTGCTGCAAAAGACTTCTTTAAAGTGTTAAAAAACAAACATCACCATGAAGACTAAGGTGCATCTCACTCAAGCCACAGAATTTGCAATCACCTCATACGCATGCAAAAGCTGGACAATGAATAAGGAAGACCAAAGAACTGACGCCTTTGAATTATGGTGTTGGCAAAGAATATTGAATATACCATGGACTGCCAAAAGAAGAAACAAACCTGTCTTGGAAGAAGTACAGCCAGAACGCTCCTTAGAAGCAAGGATGGTGAGACTACGTCTCACATACTTTGGAGAAGGACATCATGCTTGGTAAAGTAGAGGGACAGCAAAAAAGAGGAAGACCCTCAACAAGATAGATTGACACAGTGGCTGTAACGATGGGCTCAAGTATGGCAAAGATTGTAAGGATGGTGCAGGACCAGGTAGTGTTTCTTTCTGTTGTACCTAGGGTCGTTATGAGTTGGAGCAGACTCGATGGCACCTAACAACAACAATAGCAGTCCTCTCTCCTGAGGACACAGCTTCCCTCTCAAGGGCTGGCTGCTTCTTCTCCCCCATCATAGATGTCCTGCTTGTGTCTTACTGCCTTTTGGACAATTCTTGTTCCCTCTTTTCAACTCCCCCAGCTTTGAAGCTCATGCCACCAGACTATATTACCCAATAACCCTGTTTGTTGTCATCATCTCCAGATATCCTGATCACTTAACCTCATCTTGAATATTGAGTTCCTTACTCTCTCCAACACTGCTCTCATCATTGTCCTTGGTGATTTCAATTTCCACAGTGATGATTGATCAATCTAATACTCTGACACCTCAGTCCCTTGACCTTCTCTGCCAATGATCTTGTCCTCCATCCTACTTCTGCATCACAATCAAACCCTAGACCTTGTCATTACCAATAACTCCACTCCCTTCATGGCCTCAATTTCAGGTCCCCCATTCCCAACCACTGCCTCCTGCCTTTCCAGTTCCTCAGCTCTAACAATTCTTAAACCTTACTGCCACCTCCAATGCATTGATTCTATCTTTTCACATCCCCACTTCCTTCCTTACCTGGCCTAGAGCCCAGAGTCCCCTGTTAAAATGATCACTGAAGTCAATCTTGGCATACACCTCAGCTCCCTTGTCCCTCTCTACCCTCCTGATATATTTCCTTGCAAAGCTCTCAAAAACCAGTTGCCATCAAGTCGACTCCAACCCATGGCGACCCCATGTGTGTCAGAGTAGAATTGTGCTCCATACGGTTTTCAGTGGCTGATTTCTTGGAAGTAGATTTCCAGGCCTTTCTTCTGAGGTGCCTCTGGGTAGACTCAATCTTCCAACCTTCTGGTTAGCAGCTGAGTGTGTTGTTTGCACTACTCAGGGACCATAGCAAAGCCCCAGCTCTGGTTAAATCCAACTCTTCCCTACTCTATGCTTAAACCAACAGAGCTGAACGTGGCTTGAGAAAAGCAAAATCATGCTTACTACTCTCACTTCAAAGGTAAGACCACCAACCTCAAGTGGGCCCAATGCTGCCTGGCAATCATTCTTTACTTCCCTAATCGGTTCTCTCTCCCACTGTCCTATTTCACACCTATCTCTTCTCTCTTAAACTTCCAATTCTTCCTCCCCACCTCACTCTCACTGTCTCAAGTCACTGAAAAAGTCATAAGCAATATGAAAAGGCACTGCACATCCCTCCACCACCTACCTGCTCCTGGCTCATATTCTTCACTTTCCCCTCATTACTAAGAATGAACTGTCCTTGCTCCTGTCTAAGGCTGCCCTCCCCACTGGCACGCTAGGTCATGTTTTCTTTCCTCTGCTGAAAGACAATACTCCACAGCTCTCTCTTCTCTCCTCTGCATCATCAGTTTCTCCCACTGTACTGGAACTTTCCCAATAGCACAAAAACAAACCGTCAGTTCATGCATCTTGAAAAATCAAAACTCTCTGGACTCCACTTTCTCCTCCAGCATCGACTCCACGTTTCTGCTGTCTTTCTCAGCAAAGCTCCGCTAATGAGTTGTCTCTGCTCACTGTCTTCTTCTCTTCCCATTTCCTTTTGTGGCTTTAGCACCACGCCACACAACTGCCTTTGTCACAGTCACTAATGACCACCTGCTAAGTCCAGTAATCAATTCTCTTCTTCTCTTGCTTGACCTCCTAGCAGCCTCTGACACAGTGGATTGCGCCCTCCTCCTTTCTTCCCTGGCTTTCAGGAGACCACTCTCTCCAGGTTTTCCTCTTCCCTTTCTAACTGTTCCCTCCCTATTTCTTTTTCTGTTTCCTCTTTATCTCCCTGACCCCTAAACATTGCAGCACTTCAATGCTCAGTTCTCAAACTTCTTCTCTTCTCATCTACACTCATTCCCTTGTCTAGTCTTAAGACTTCTTTAAGTACCATCACTACCATGTTACCCACGTTTCAGCAGAGCTTCCAGACTAAGACAGACTAGGAAAAAAGGCCTGGTGATTTATTTATGAAAATTAGCCAATGAAAACCCTATTTTCCAATATAGTACTGGAAGATGAGCCCCCTAGGTTGGAAGGCACTACACAATATAAATAACAATGGACTGAAATGTGCCAGTGATCATGAAGGTAATGCAGGAGTGGGTAACTCTTCATTACGTTGTACACAGGGTTGCCCTGAGTCAGAACTGACTTGATGGCAACTAACAACAACAACAACACTACCAACTCCCAATTCATATCATCAGCCTGGACATTATCCATGAACCCCAGACCCACACTGACCAATACAGTAGCTATTAACTACATGTGGCTATTTAATCACCACTGTTGGAATCGACTCAGTGGCAACCAGTACCATTATCACCCAGGAGCCCTGGTGGCACAATGGTTAAGCTTGGCTACTAACTGAAAGGTCAGCAGTTTGAACCTACCAGCCACTTTGCAGGAGAAAAAGACATGGCAATCTGCTCCCGTAAAGATTACAGCTTAGGAAACTCTATGGGGCAATTCTACTCTGTCCTATAGGGTTACTATATTGGAATTGACTTGATGGCACACAACAGCGACCACTATCACCACTACTACCACCATCAGCACCATTACCATCACCACCACCATCATCCTCACCACCACCACCATCATCACCACCACCACCATCATCACTAAAACTGTTGCTAAATTAACTCTTGCATGGAGCACCAAAAATATAGACAGGGAACCTACATGAATGGAATGGATCTGAAAGATTATGGTAAAATCGCTTAGTGGGCGTGGAATGATAAAGCGCTTTTCACAATCAGTTGATTTCTCAAACTCTAGTCTTGGGCAAGTGACAAGAAGAAAACGTTCCTACCCAATTACAATTATTCATGAGAATTTTCCTGGCCCTGCTTCTTTTGTCTGCCAGTGACTCTGACAGAAACAGCCCCGTAAGGAAGCGCAGCAAAAAGCAAGGGCAATTATGCATCTTGCTGCCTCTCGGATTTTGACTTCCTCCATGAACTCTTAATTAACTCCATCCCCATATTTTTGGTTTGTTTCCTGAACCTCTTGGTTATATTGTATTCCCTCTCTCCCTTCATTGCACTTGGCTTCCTCCCCGCTACGCTCCCTAATTCTCTTCCGGTCGTCTTTTCTATCCCCAAACTGCCCCTTGTTCAACCTTCAGCTTCCCTGCACCTGATCTGCTCTTTCTTTTTTCACCTTTAAAAAGCGAAAGCATCAAACTGACAGACATAGGGTTTTTTTTTCCCCCCTTTTCTGCCTGAGCTGCAGCTAAGGCTTTCTCCTCCTCGCTTCTATAGCAAGAGCCAGAGTACTGGGTTGCCATGGCAACAGCGAATCCAACCAGGCCGGTCCAAGCGACGCTAGGAGCTCTATGGCGAGGAAGCCGATACAAGTCGCCCCTGAGCCTAGATGGGTCACGAACATCTTAATTCAAGACCAGGTGCGGCCGATTCTGCCCGGAGACCAAGATTATACATCAGGCCCACAGCCGTACCGCTCATTAGGAGACAACACCATCAATAATAAGGCTTCCACAGAGCCAACAGAATACGTGATATTTTGAGGATTCATTTGAAATTTTTCAAACATCCCTATTCTTTTATTTTCTCTGAGGGAGAACATTTTGCCTCTCTCCTGAGTCTTAGGGAACTCTAGAAAGTAAAAGCGAAACAGACCCTTTTAATGTCATATGCCCCCTGGGTGACCCAGGTCAAATGATTTAGTAGAAATGACATGGCTGGGAACATCTTTGAGAATTAATTAGGATTACATGATGATATTTTAGTCTGTGAAGAGATCGGTTCCCCTACCCAGGTCACTGAAATGAATTGTTAAGTAGGGCAACAAGTGTTCCGTGAATGAGACTTTTTCCAAAACGTGAGCTGGTAAGAAAGGGTTGGGGAAATACCTTTGTAGCGAATGACACCAACCGCAGTGAGGGTCTGCTGCCGTTAAACACTCCGTACAGGATTTATGTTTACTGCAGTTTGCAACATGAATTCTCCTAACCTAAAAATAAAGATGATAGCAGTTCAGATGGAATTATAAGCAACACCAGAAAAACTACAACACCTTATCTGATGAAGGGCAGCAAAGGGCATATTTATCCACTCAAACTCTTAATGCCTCCATAATTACATTGGGCAGTGGTTCTCAAGTTTTAGGATTTGAAGTGGCTGTATCAGAATTATCTGGGGGAGCTTTTAAAAGTACATATTCCCAGACCCTCTGCCACTCTCACTTAGGAAGCCTGGGAGTGGGGCCTAGGAATCTGTATTTTCAAGAGCTCTCTCAGGTAAGTGTGATGTGCGGTCAGGTTTCTGATCTGCTAATAATTTCTATAGGGATCACAGAATCAGGTCACCCGGTTTGCATACCGAAACAATCAATGTGTGGTCAATGGCACCTTGGGGATAAGCATCTGGGGATACAAGAGGCTCTGCCCCAGGAGCATTAGCATGAAGTGGGCACCAGACAGGAAATGAGAAAGAGGAAGGCAGTTCTACTCTGTGCTATAGGGTCACTATGACTCAGAATCGACTCAACGACAACAGGTTTGGTTTTTGTTTTACACCTCTGTTAGAGGTGGCTCTATCATCTCAGCTCCTGGCTTGCTTGATCACACTCCCTCCACTGGAGTTGAGAATAAAAGAAACAGAGGAGTCGTCACTTTCCTGCCCCTAGAACTGCCTCTTCCAGTTGTCAGGAAACAGCAGCCCACAGGGTTGGCACCTGTGCTGGGCAGACCCAGGCATCTGAGGCACTCAGTCAGTCAGAGCCTCAAAGCAGGGCAGTGGGAGGCGCCTGAGAGTCTCAGGGCACCTTTTCTGCAGGCAAAATCACACAGCAGGTAGTAAGGACACTTGTGGAACTCACTACACCAGGAAGTTGTACACACTAGAAAGTATAAGTAACATCTTAAAAAGGCTAGGGAAAGGGACAGTTCTAGAAGGGGGTTATGAGGAAAACGAGGAATATCCTGAGGGGCATCCTTCAATTCTAAGTTGACTGCATGGTGGATGACCATACCCTTCCATTTCACAGCCCTTGACGCTCTGACAGATGCATTGGGCAGGCAATGGGTCTGAGCCAGAATTAGCCAGAATGTGGATATTTCCTTGGAGTTTGCAAAGCATCTTATTAATTCTGGTCATTTTTAATAAGCGTCACGTAATCTCTCTAAACTTGTTTCCTAATCTATAGAATGGTGATGGTAGTGTTGACTTCATTGGGATATTACAAACATTGTCTGGTACATACGAAGTCCTTAAATACTGGCTGTTATTATGATGTGAAAAAAGTGTTCCATGGTCCAACAAACATATGAAACCTCAGACTGAAAAGCTAAAGAGGTTTCCTTAGCACAAGTCTCCGAGAGCATTGGAATACGATGAGTACCATGACACTCCAGGAAGGGTTATAGTAAGCAACATCTGATCCTAGGACCACTTTTGCTCAGAACATCTGGTGGAACCTCTATGAGTCTCCAGAACATTCTTTGGCAACTACTACTCAATGCATTTAAACATGCAAACACATTGCTTTATGTAAAAGAGAGGACATAATAAATAGTACGTTAGGCTTGCTTCTCTACTTAATAACACACTATAGTGATTATCCCACAGCAACTCATATATCTCCATATGGTTATTTTTAATGGCCACATACCGTACCATTCTAAGGATGTTCTATGGATAAGTTTGACTGTCACTCTATCCCCAAGAGTTTAGGAAAGGATGTTCTTTAGGTTTTGCTTCTCTACAGGTTACACGGGGTATGAATCCAGGGACAACCAGAGTCTTTGTAACAGAATTCACAGTAATCCTAAATGAAGAATGTAGCAACAACCAGCTTTGATGCCCAGTCTATAACTCTTCTCAGGACTTCAGGCTTTGAATGACCAGAGACCAGAACTTTTTACCTTCCAGTAAATGAGGACCTGCTGATACTGGTGGGTCTCACAGTGGTTTCCTGTCTAGGGTCCTGGGCTCTGGGGGCCCATAAAAGTAGTAATGACGACTTGTGAGTTATCTGCAATATTTCAAAAAGCCAAATGGAAAACACACACAGATTAAGCAAGACTTCAAGTTTCTTTGCTTTGGGCTGGAATTTTATCAGCTCCGTGGGGTAGCATAGTTTGTACTCTGACTGGCAGTTCTGAGATGTGCTTTCACAAGTAAAGCCTGGGAATGGGAATCGTTCCTTCATACATACAGTTTGTTGAGTAAACAAAAACCTTTCAAATATGGGATTCCTGGGAAACAAACATACTAAAAAGTGTTGAAACAGTGAATTAAGGTGGCCAAGAAGATTCTGTATGGGGAGAAACCGGTTTACAAAGGTATGTAACATTCAGATGTAGCCATCTCAAAGGGCAAAGGATAGAATATGGCTATTTTAGGGACACCAGAGGCTACAAAATATTTGCACACCTACTTGTGACTCTAAAAAACACATGAAGTAGACTGATGTCATCATATCCTCCATCGAATGATGGAGAGAAAAAGAATAGAAAATGGGCGTGGGCTGAGGACATTGGCTGCATCCATTATTAAGTCTCGGTTATATTCTTTGCACTGTGTATGTTCAAACAGCCCTGGGTCAAAGCCACCATACCAGAATGGCCTGTTCTCACAAATTCGAGATTTGTCTCATTTAGCATAGGCTTTAGTATCAAGGCAGAGTTTAAGTTCTGGTTCTGACATGGTCTAACTTAGGTACAGTTGATTCTCATTATTTATAGTAGTTATAAAGTCTCCTCGAACACTCAATTAGCAAATACTGAACTATTACTCTTGGGGAAATACAGGAGAGGTCACTGTGAGCCTCTGGTCACAACATTTTTGTAAACTGATCAATACATAACCTTGTTTTATATGTGTTTCTGTTTAAAGGCACCTTATTCAATATATATTGTTGATGCGTTAACATTGAATTCACGACCAATGGCACTCTAACTCATGCCTGAAAGAAGTTTATCAATCACACATTTTTTCTGTAAGGCATATCACAGCCTTCTTGTGCATAGGAACAGTAGACAGCACTTCAGCACTATGGCTTGGGGGCCATTTTAAACAGCTCAATCACCAGACAAAAGCACAAAAATGTGAAAAACATGACACTAAACAGACCGCAGAAAGGATATTTGTTTACAGTTTAAGAGAGCTTAAACAGGAAGATAGGGTGAGTGCTATCTTGTTCGACCTTAGCTGTGAATGTGCGCGTTGGGCAACTTAAATTTTTTTTTTACTGTACTTTAGATGAAGGTTTACAGAACAAATAGTTTCTCATTAAACACTCAGTACACATATTGTTTTATGACATTGGTTAACAACCCAACGACATGTCAACACTCCCTTCTCAACCTTGAGGACCTTTTTTTTGTGAAAATATACATAGCCAAAGTTACACCATTTCAAAAGTTTCTACATGTACAATTCAGTGACATCGATT
>NW_004444055.1:8174316-8184951 GCF_000243295.1 Trichechus manatus latirostris | reverse complement strand
TGTCCCTTCTCAACCTTGGGTTCCCTATCACCAGCTTTCCTGTCCCCTCCTGCCTTCTAGTCCTTGTCCCTGGACTGCTGTGCCTCATTAGTCCCGTTTTGCTTTGTGAGGCTGTCCAATCCATGGGCTGAATGGTGAACTTCAGGAGAGGCTTCACCACTGAGCTAAAAGGGTATTTGGGGGCCATACTCTCGGGGTTTCTCCAGTCTGTCAGGCCAGTAAATCTGGTCTTTTTTTTGGGGGGGGGGTTAGAATTCTGTTCTACATCCTTTTCCAGCTCTGTCTAGGACCCTCTATTGTGATACCGGTCAGAGCAGTTAGTGGTGGTAGCCAGGCACCATCTAGCCGTACTGGACTCAGTCTGGTGGAGGCAGTGCTAGCTGTGGTCCGTTAGTCCTTTGGACTAATCTTTTCCTTGTACTTGTTTTCTTCATTCTCCCTTGCTCCCGAAGGGGTCAGACCAGTGGAGTATCTTAGATGGCCGCTCACAGGCTTTTAAGACCCCAGACACTACTCACCAAGGCAGAATGCAGAACATTGTCTTTACAAACTGTGTTATGCCAATTGAGCTAGATGCTCCCCGAGACCATGGTCCCCACAGCCCTCTGCCCAGCAGTTCAGTCCCTCAGGGAGTTTGGAAGTGTCTATGGAGCTTTCATGACCCTTCCTTGTACAAGTTGTGCTGGCTTCCCCAGTAATGTGTACTGTCTTACCCCTCACCAAAGTTACCACTTATCTATTTAGTTCCCCCCTACCCCTCCCATCCCTCGTAATCAACAAAGATTGTTTCTTTTTCTGTGTAAACTTTGACATGAGTTATATGGTAGAGGTCTCATACAATATTTTTCCTTTTGATTGACTTATTTCACTCAGCATATGTCCTCCAGTTTCATCTATGTTATGAGATGCTTCACAGATTCATCATTGTTCTTTATCTTTGTATAATACTCAATTGTGTGTATGTACCATAGTTTATCCATTCTTCTGTTGGTAGGCATCTAGGTTGTTTCCATCTTTTTGCTATTGTGAACACTGCTTCAATGAACATGGGTGTGCATATGTCTATTAGTGTGATGGCTCTTATTTCTCTAGGATATATTCCTAGGAGTGGGATTGCATTTTGCCTTTTTTTTTGCAGTGCTGATATTTTCCTTTTTCCTCTTACTGTCCTGTGCTGAGTTCCTTTTGTTTGTGGATTTTTTTTTTTCATTTCTTTTGTTTTTGTAGGTTTTGTTTTTACTGAGACTTTATGTTTTTCTTCTTTATGTTGATGAGTAGGTTTGTTAACTTTCTTTGTGGTTACCTTGAAATTTACCCTTATCTTCCTAGATTTGAACCAGTCTATTATTACTTGGTATCGCTTGACTTCCTCTCCATTAGAAGGTTCTATACCTACACCGTTTATTCCCTCTTTTATTTTTCTGATGCGGTTGTCATTTACAGATTAACCTCTCTGGCTCCCTTTTGTAATTCTTTTGGTTTTGCATAGTCCTTAAGAGTTCATTTCCTAGGTTGGTAACTGGCTAGTAGAATCCTGTGTCCTATATTCAGCCTGTGGTCCAATATTGTTTGTTCTCAGATTGAAGGACTTCCTTTAATAAGTCTTGTAAGTTTGGTTTGGTTTTTACATAGTCCTTTAATTTCTGTTTATCTGGAAATGACCTAATTTTACCATCATAGGAGTCCAAGATGTCGGATCCATGCTGCAGTAGCTGATAGGGGACCTCTGCACGTATCTCTCTTCGCGCTCTGTTCTCGGTCAGTTTCTTATTCCATTCAGTGCTTGGCTAAGTTCTTTATCTCTTCATTTGATGCTTAGGGTTTCAGGACTGACATGTGCCTCTGTTTGACTTAGTTTTTCTGATCTTTGCTGCAGAGGGACGGTGTGGTTCTTCTGACTACAGCGCCATGTTGCCTGGAAGTCTATGGGCAACTTAAATTTTTGGCCGCTCTGTGCATGTGCATGTTCACCAATGACCTCAAAAGCCTCTCAAGTATTGATATTTTGGGGTTACAGATAAATTTTAGCAAGCAGGCAAATTTGCAAATACAAAATTCTCAAATAATGAGGACTGACTGTATGTTTTTGAGTTATTTAACCTCTCCAAGTCCTAGAGTCTTTATCTATAAAACAAGAGTGACTTCATCTCATTAAATTAACATATTTCATTAACATTGTTTATTATGCTTTATATATATATATATATTCAGACATTATGCATCTAGAAAGAGACCACGCTTAGAACAGTAACTAGTACATAGTCAACAGGGACTCAATACAAATTAGTTTCCTTTCCCCTTCGTTGATGAAAGCACTTTGTAAAAATGAATAAAACGTAAAAAGGGATTATTTCTATTTCAGGAAGCAGAAGGAAGAAGAAAAACTAAAACAGATAAAAGAGGGAGGGTGAGGGCCATATATTTCCTGGTTCATGAATGTGTATGAGATGGTGGCCTGATATTAACCCAAATTCCAAACCAAGTCCCATTGGGTATATTCAAAAATGCATCTAACCATTCAGTGCCCACAAAATAAATGTGGAAATTCAGTTACCTTGCTGATTATGCGCCCATTTGAAAGCACGGCCTTCTCTGAAAAACTTGGCACTGGAAATATAGCCAATAATAAAATCGTCTAAATAGGCAATATTTCTTGCTTACTTACTGACAGTACAGTTTTTTAGTTCCATGCCTGTGCACCATTGTGGGTCTCCTCAAAGCCTGGGGCAGCACTCAAACTCAGTAGCTCAAAGTAAAAGCTTAGTGGATAATGACATCAATTAAACAATTCTTATTCATAAGTCAGAAACAATAACTAGTATTTCCACCTACCTCTTTCCCAGCTGTTAGATAGATGTAGCTATTATTCACTGGATCAGGAACAAGTTTGTAGAAAACAGGTGTTTCTTCTTTAATTTCATAGATAACCTCTGGACAATTTGAAGTCAAATTCTCACCAAGAATAACCTGTTTTTTTTTTTTCAAAAAGAGAAATAAGATTTCTATTAAATACTTTGAATAGCTAGCAGATGGCAAAACCTGTAGCTTGATTCTAAAATCATATCCTTTCTTACTCACTACATATATTGGCTAAGGTACCATGTTCCTCATTCATCTTCTCGTGCCTCAGTTTGCAACAAGGCTGGTAATAACAAGCACAGTATTTCGGCTTTGGTAGGGGACAACACCACACACATACACAAAAGCCACTCTTCAAATGCTGCGGCAGTAGTCTCACCCGTGGAAGCTCATCGTCCACAATTCCAGACCATGTCTGGCCCTATCATAAGCCACAGATGATAGTTTCATTAGTACAGAGCCAAGAGTGACCTTAAAACTAAAGGAAGTGGGCGCGACATATGTACGCACGTTACTCTGGTTTTTCTGTATGATCCTACATAGTCATGCATTTTAAGTATCCAGGACAACTTAACAGGTATAGATAAATAGGCATGTTTTCACATACAAAGTATAAATACATATGACTCAGTGGCTGTGAAATTGGACATACCTGAGTTACAATTCTTAAGTCAACAAACATCTACTGAACACACACTATGTATGAGGCACTGTTCTGGGTGTTTGGAAAATGGCAGTTGTCATGGATTGAATTGTGTCCCCCAAAAAATGTTTGAGCAACTTGGCTAGGTTATGATTCCCAGCATTGTATGATTGTGTTATCTGATGTGATTTCCTTATGTGTTGTAAACTCTACCACTATGATGACAGTATATGTGATCTCCTCATGTGTTGTAAATTCTATCACTGTGATGAGGTTATACTGATGAGGTTGACAAGATTAGTGTCTTAATGCAATCTCTTTTGAGATATAAAAGAGAGAAGCGAGCAGAGATATATGGGAACCTCATACCACCAAGAAAGCAGTGCTGGGAGCAGAGCGCATCCTTTGGACTTGAGGTTCCTGCGCAGAGAAGCTCCTAGACCAAAGGAAGACTGATGACATGGACTTTCCTCCAGAGCCAGTGGAGAAAGCGTTCCCCTGGAGCTGATGCCCTGAATTTGGACTTGTAGACTACTGGATTGTGAAAGAATAAATTTCTCTTTGTAAAGCCGTCCACTTGTGGTATTTCTGTTGGAGCAGCACTAGATGACTAAGACAGAATTTGGTACCAGGAGTGGGGTGCTGCTCTAAGAGATACCTAAAAAGTGGAAACGGTTTTGAAACTGTGAATGAATAGAGAGGTGCGGCAGCAGCAGAGGGCTAGCAGTGGCAGAGAACCTGCAGCAGCAGAGAAGGGGCAGCGACAGAGAACCAACAGCAGAAGAACCAGGAGACCAGTGCGAGACAGCACTGGAGCCGACCCACAGAGCAAGAGAGCTGAGTGCCTGTGTGCAGGAGGCTTCCTGGCGGAGTGGGGTGCCTCCAGGCACTTAATCAGTGGAGATACCGAGGTTTGGAATACTTGCCCCAGCAGGGCAGATGTGGGTGTGAGGCCAGAGGGCCAAGAAGCCACAGAAAGCAGAAGCTGAAGAGGCAAGGAACACAAGAAGCCAAGCTGCCTCAGTCTCAAAAGGTATGGTCATGACCTCAAGGGTTTCAAAGGGTGGAGCCATGGCTTCTGGTGTGTCTAAGGGTGGAGCTGTAACTCCGAAGGACTAGGAGAATGGTACGCCTAAAGCCAAGGCAGCAGAGTTACCATCCCAGTGGGCCTGGAAGGCGGAGCTGAAGCCCAGGGCCGGGGGGCCTCCACTCAGAATCCGGAGACTGTGGCCAATACCTGGAGTCTGGAGGGCCGGGCTGTTGTGTAAATTGTCTCAGAGAACAGAGGATTATTTTCAAGCCTTGAGGGCTAATGTAATGTGTTCTGCTAACTTGCAGTGATCAAAATGGAAAAAGAAATCCTTGCCCATATAAAATTTACATTCTTGTGGGGTGGGGGTGGGGGTGTAATAGTTATTAGCAGTAAATTTATTAACAGATTAATGCATTTGTTAAAAATAAATAAGTAAATTATACAATATAACATTGTTTTGCTAGCTGCTGTCACATCGGCTCCGACACATGACGACACTATGCACAACAGGATAAAATGCTGCCCAGTCCAGCACCACATCTGTTGTGATCCATAGATTTTCATGGGCTGGTTTTCATAAGTAGATCACCAGGCCTTTCTTCCTAGTCTGTCTTAATCTGGAAGCTCCACTGAAGTCTGTCTACTGTAGGTGACTTCGCTGGTATTTGAAATACTGGTGGCATAGCTTCCAGCATCATAGCAACACGTAAGCCACTACAGTACAACAAACTGACAGATGGGTGGTGGATAAAATATACTAGAAGGTAATAACTGATAATGGACAAAATAAAGTGGGGTAAGGGTATGGAGAACACATGTTCAGGGCAGGTGTCATTGAGAAGTTTGCATTTATTTAGAGACTGGAAGGAGGTGATGGAGTGACCACTGAGATATCTGGAGGGAGCATGTTCTTAAAAGAGGGAACCACCAGTACAAAGGCCCTGAAATGGGAGGCGGCCAGCATGGCTTAAGGTAAGCCAGTGAAGTAGAGAGGAATGAACACCAAAGTCAAAGAGGTAAGAGCGGTGGGTAAAATAGGGCCTTGTACGTCTCTGTGCAGATTTTGCCTTTTACCCTAAGTGAGAGAGAGGGAGCAATGCAGGGCTTTGAGCAGACGAATGACATTGATCTGACAGATCTGCGTTATGAATTAAAAGGATCATTCTGGCTGCTGTGATACAGCAGGGTTTGAAGCATAGGTATGAAGACCAGTCAGGAGACTATTACAATAATCCAGGAGAGACATATGGTGGCTTGGGCTTGGGTTTGCATCTTGACTCTACCTTTAAGTAGCTGTGCTACTTTGAACTAGTAACTTACTTAACCTCCCTAGGTCTCAATTTCTTCATCTCTGTAACGGTGCTAATAATGCCTTCCTTATGTAAAGTTGTTGTAAGGATCAACTGAGAATTTTGAATGATGCTCAGCACATAATCAACATTCAATAGATAATAATCTATTACTAGATTGCAAGCTCCTTGTGGGTAGGGACCGTGTCTTAGTCATCTTTACATCTATCACTTCGCCGAATATAATACCTTAAACATTGACGGTACCCAACATTTTGTCAGTTTGAACACATCAGATATAATATCTGTATATACACCCCTACCTCTGTGGACATCAGTTACATTAGGCACATGGTTTGAAAAGAAAAAACTGGCATCTGAGATTCTTTGCAGACAAAGTCTACTTTCATGTATCTATTGATCAGTAATATGCCTGTTACCTGCATATCCTGATGGCAATTAGAAATTTGCTCCTTAATCAAATGCTCCTTATCAATTTGGCACACAGGGAATCCCTCTGCACTCAACACTGCTCTCAGGATCTGGGCCTGAGTCTAGCTTTGCCCTGCAATCAGCGACTCCTTTCTATCATCAACTAAGTGTATCTAGTGAACTAGTGGCTCATTTGGAGCACCCAAACTGCTACCAAATTTAGTAGCAGCTCTGCAAAAGTCAATTTCACTAACCAAATATGTTAAATAGAACTTAAAAAAAAAAAAAAAAACAGAGGTAGTTTCGTCTTAAGGCAGGTGGGAAAAGCTGTGCCTCAAGTCATTTAAAAATGACTCTACAGCCTCACTGTCCAATATGGTAGCCACTTGTCACATGGCACTATTTAAGTGTATATTAAATTAAAATTTCAGTTCCTCAGCCACACTAGCCACAATTTCAAGTGCTCACTGGCTACATGTAACTAGTGGCTACCATACTGGAGAATCCAGATACAGAACGTTTCCAACATCATGGAAAGTTCTATCGAACAGCACAATCCTGTAGAAAACTATGAGTGAAAGGAGCCATCAGGCAGTCAGTGACCAAGGTATGGGCTTGCCAGGTTCTTGTCTTCCCATCTTTAACTCATAAGGTTTATTAATAAGCTGATATTCAGACAGCTACTCCTGTTCTAGAAAGTAGTTGTATAGAGGAGGAGAAACAGGGAGCTAGTTTTAAAAAAAATATTCTCTAGTGAGGCTCCAGAGAAGACAGACTGCTGCCCACGTATCTCTTGAGGAATTCATCATGTCAAAAGCATCATTTGGCAGCACCACCTATGAAGTACTCTTGCCAATGAAGCTGAGCCTGGATCTCATCAAGCCTTTAGTGTCAACTTCGATTTACAAAAAGAACCAAACCCGCTGTCATCAAGCCAATTCTGACTCATAGCAACCCTATAGGATAGAGTAGAATTGTCCCATAGGATTTCCAAGGCTGTAAATCCTTATGGAAGCTGACTGCCACATATTTCTCCACGGAGCAGCGGGTGGGTTCAAACCACCGATCTTTTGGGTAGCAGCTGAGAGCTTTAATCACTGCGCCACCAGGGCTCCTTACTTCCATTTAGCATTAGAGAACAGAAGGGATAGAGGAACAAGCTAAATGACACCACAAGGAAACAAACAGCCAAACCCACAATGTGAGACATTCTATAGGACAAAGAATCTCATTTTTTTAATAAGTCAATGGCAGGGAATTAAAAGAAGGAAGGAGGTTGCTCTAAATTAACAGAGACTTAACAACCACATGTGAATTTGAGGACCTTGTTCAGACACCCATTTGAACAAAACAATTGCAAAAAAAGACATTTTTGAGTCAATCAGGGAAATTTAATTATAAGGACTGGACATTAGATAATTCTAGGGAATTACTGATCATTTCATTAGGTGTGATAATGGTATTATGTTTATGTAAGAAAATGGCCATAGTTTTTTAGAGATGCATAGTGAAATATGTAGGAGTGAAATGACATACTATTTTGGATTTGCTTTAAAATAAAAAAGTAGATACTGTACGACCCCAGTGATATGAAATATCTAGAATAGGCAACTACATGGAGATGAAAGTATGTGAGTGGTTACCAGGGGATGGGGGAAGAAGGGGCCGGGGGATTATTGCCTAATGGGTATAGAATTTCTGTTTAGGGTGGTGAAAAGTTTTAGAAATAAACAGTGGTGATGGTTGCACAAAAACAAGTAAATAAAAACAATTTAAAAACACTGCCGCATAGAATGTTTTAAATGAGTTAGAACTATGGTGCAATTTTTATTGGGGGCTTAGTTTATTTACTCTCAGAGTGTGGTCGATGCAGACAGGTGGGAGCTGGAGAGAGATAGTTTGGTGTAGCGCTGATGTATTTATTTGACACCTTGGAGATGAGGCACCAGTAGTTGCTCTAGAACTCTGATTTATGGCAGGATAGCTTTTCTTCTTCCCTCCCTTCCTCCCTCCTTTCTTTCTTCATTCCTTTTCGTAATTACCGAAGTATATCATGTGCCAGGGTTTACCCACCAGCTTCCAGAACAAGCTACCTAAAGTGGCCTACACTGAAGCTTGTCCTGATGACTACTGATGCTGGGTGTAAATTGGTAAGTTTCATTGATGGAGGGAATGGGACTTTCCTGGAAGACAATTTAGAATTACTTATCAAAATTATAAAGAACATACTCTTGGACTCTGTAGCCTCTTGCATATATGTGAAATGACATATGTACGTGAATATTCATTACAGCATCATGTGTTACAACAAAAGATTGAAAACAATCTCAGTACCCAACAATAGGGGACAGGTTAAATAAATTACAGTACAAACAATGGAATACTATTTAGCCATAAAAAGTAATTAGAAAGCTCTTTACAAATTGATATGTTATAAACACTAAGATACTATCTCATATGAAAAAAGCAAAAACAACATACGTAGTATGCTAACATACCAGTGACCATGAACATGCCTTAGGACTAGGCAATGTTTCATTCTCTTATACATAAGGTCAACATGAGTGTGAACCAACTCAATGGCAACTAACAATAACATTTATTTAACAAAAGAGGGAAATAAGATCTTCCTCTTTTGCTTGTAGGAAGACCCTGGGTGGTACAAACGGTTAATGCTCTTGGCTGCTAACCAAAAGTTTGGAGGTTCAAGTCCACTTGGAGGCTCCCTGGAAGAAAGGCCTGGCAAGCTACTTCCGAAAAATCAGCTATTAAAAACCGTACAGAGCACAGTTCTACTCTAACACACATGGGACTGCCATGAGTCAGAATCAACTTCACAGTAACTGGTGGTTACTGGTTTTTGCTTGCAGAGCCCCTTGCCCATTGCCATCGAGTTGATTCTGACTCATAGAGATCTTATAGGGCAGAGTAGAACTGTCCCATAAGGTTTCCAAGGAGCCGCTGGTGGATTCGAACTGCTGACCTTTTAGTTAGCAGCGTGAGCTTTTAACCACCAGGGCTCCATTGCTTGTAGAGATATATATAAAAAAATTCTGGAAGGATATCCAAGAAACTGATATCACTGGTTACTTCAGAGGTTGGGAACAGGTGATTTTCACTGTATTCTATCCTGGGTTCTTTTGAGTTTTGAACCATGTCAATGTATTATTTTAGATAAATAAATATCTTTAAATTTTTTAAATATTTGAGGATGAATGGGACATACTGTTTTTTCTTTTTGCTAGATTATGCAGAGAATGATCATCATAACCCTGAAGGCAGAACAAGAAGAGAGTTGAAATTTTTTCACAAGGGACCCAAATGTGCTAGAAGGAGGGGTTGGGGATCTCTGCTTCTGTAGTCCTCAGAGTCTCATTTCTCTCAGATGACTGTGGGACAGGAGAGAGATGGTTCCTCTTCTCCACCTCCAGGTTCCTATTAATATCACTTCTTCCCCACCCACCCCCAGCCCAGTCCCAGCCCAGGGGCGCCAGTGGAGCACTTGGACCTTCTAACTGCAAAATTTATGACAATATCAGCACAGAGGAGGAAGCCAGCAAGACTGGAGCAAGAGAAACGTTTCTTCCTCAGCTGGGTTTAGCTGGGCAGCCTCGGAAAAGAAGCGTGATCAGTAAGGCAATGCAAGAATTGACAGTGAGTCATAGAAACCCAAAATGGATTGAATTTTGCATAAGAGAAACCTCATCCAATTCACACACACCCCCTTGGGCATGATGTGGATTTTCATCTATTGCTTCCAGGATATGACCTTAATATAGGTTATTCTGAAGTCAACCTGAGCCACCTCCACGTATATCCATGTATATTCTTACATACTCTTCATCCTTTGGATCTTAAATGTCACCTCCTCTGAGAAGCTCCCCCGATTGGCTGTCTGCTGCACCCTGCAGTTACTCTATTCCATCACTCTGTTTTCTTCATAGCACTTATCACTATCTGAAATGATTTTATCATTGATTTATTCATTTACTTGTTTTCAGTCTGTCTTTCCCCACCATGGAAGCAGGGGCCTTGTCTGTTTTGTTCACTTTTATATCCTCAGCACCTAGAACAGTGCTTGGCACATAAAAGGTGTCCAGTAAATGGTACAACGACAGATACATTGACCAATGGAACAGAATTGAGAACCCAGATGTAAATCCATCCACCTACAGTCACCTGATCTTCGACAAAGGCCCAAAGTCCATCAAATGGGGAAAAGATAGTCTTTTCAACAAATGGTTCTGGCAAAACTGGATATCCATTTGCAAAAAAATGAAACAGGACCCATACCTCACACCGTATACAAAAACTATTTCAAATGGATCAAAGACCTGAATATAAAGCCTAAAACTATAAAGTTCATAGAAGAAAAAATA